>NW_022979893.1:0-110921 GCF_902652985.1 Pecten maximus | reverse complement strand
AAACTTAGAGGGTTTTAGTTTCTAAACATTCTTTTTTGATCCTGAAAGAATTTTTGAAATCAGAGACTAAAACATTTTCGGCCCTGAAAAAAACCTGGTACCCCCCTTAGGGTTTTTTTGGCGAAAAAAACTTTTTGTCTCCGATTTAAAAAATTCTTTTTTAGTTTAAAAGGCCAATATTTCATACCGTCAGCCCCCGAAGTTTCTGCATGATCAGCCTACAGATTAAGTCACAGTAGCCCTCTAATGTGACTCTATCAAGGGCCCTTTTTTGGTCCAAATTTTTTTTGTTTCCGATTTCAAAAATTCTTTTTGCATCTGATAGCCCCACGTCTCTTCTTTCTAGAATTGGAAGCATCATAATTTTCCGGGCCTTAATAAGGACCCAGCAGGTCCCCAGACATACCCCCTTGAAAATATCATAACGTTTGTGTCAAAATTAACTATAGTTTGGAAGGTCATATCTCAGTGACCTTTGACCCAATGACAGCTCGTCTAAGGACAACAGAAATAAAGACCCAGAAGCCAAGGTACCCATTTGATATGCAAATGTATTTGACATTTTATCTCGCCCTTGAACAATATGCCACATACTCAATGAGTCTCATGGTCTCTCTGGGTTGCGAGTTCGAAACCTACGAGGGGCAGTTGCCAGGTACTGATCGTAGGCCAGTGGTTTTTTAAAATTTAATTTGAATTTAATTTTTTTTTTAAAGTCAGGCCTAGGACATATTAATAGACTTTTTAGATAATTATGGCATGGCGCGGCGTCCGTCCGTCAACTTTTCCTTTAAATCGCTACTAGTCCTAAACTACTCAGTGGATTTTGACCAAATTTGGTCAGAAGCATCCTTGGATGAAGGGGAACCAATTTTGTATAAACGGTGGGTCTGGCCCCTCAGGGGCCTTAGGGGTGGGGCCCAATAGGGGAAATATAGCAAATTCTTTAAAATCCTCCTTCTTCTGTAGAAATGAAGGGATTTGATTCATATTTGGTCTGAAGCATCCTTGGGTGAAGGGGAACCAATTTGTATAAACGGTGGGTGTGGCTCCCCAGGGGCCTGGGGGGTGGGGCCCAATAGGGGAATATAGCATATTCTTTAAAACCTTCTTCTTCTGCAGGAATAAAGGGATTTGATCCATGTTTGGTCTGAAGCATCCTTGGGTGAAGGGGAACCAATTTTGTATAAACGGTGGGTCTGGCCCCCCGGGGGCCTGAGGGGCGGGGACCAATAGGGGAATATAGCATATCTTTAAAATCCTTCTTCTTCTGCAGGAATAAAGGGATTTGATCCATGTTTGGTCTGAAGCATCCTTGGGTGAAGGGGAACCAATTTTGTATAAACGGTTGGTCTGGCCCCCTAGGGGCCTGAGGTGCGGGGCCCAATAGGGGAAATAGAGATTAGTCTTTAAATTACTACTATTCATAAAGTTTTTAATGGATTTTAACCAGATTCTGTCAGGAACATCCTTGGGGGAAGGGGAACAGAGTTTGTATAAATTTTTACTATGAACCCCCAGGGGCCTGAGGGGCGGGGCGAAATAGGGGTTAATCCTTTAAATCGCTATTAATCATAAAGTTACAAATTGATTTTAACTAAATTTGGTCAAGAACATCCTTGGGGGAAGGGGGAAAGAGTTTGTATAAATATTGACTCAGACCCTTCAGGGGCCTGAGGGTGGGGCCAAATAGGGGAAATAGAGATTAGTCTTTAAATTGCTACTTATCATAAAGTTTTAAATAGATTTTAACCAAATTTGGTCAGGAACATCCTTGGGAGAAGGGGAACCTAATTTGTATAAATTTTTACTCTGAACCCCCAGGGGCATTAGGGGCGGGGCCCAATAGGGAAAATAGGGGTTTATCCTTTAAATCGCTATTTATCATAAAGTTATGAATGGATTTGAACCAAATTTGGTCCGGAATATCCTTGGGGGAAGGGGGAAAGAGAGTTTATATAAATATTGACTCTGACCCCCAAGGGGCTTGAAGGGTGGGGCCAAATAAGGGAAATAGAGATTTGTCTTTATATCGCTACTAGTCATAAAGTTTTTAATGGATTTGAACCCAATTTGGTCAGAAACATCCTTGGTGAAAGGGGAACAGATTTTGCATAAATGGTTACTGTAACCCATCATCCCATAACTATGTATAGCATCGCTGGACATTAAGGGATATACACAATTCTTATGTAAAAACAGGCCCAAGGGTCTTTCCCCACCCTAAGGGAATTAGTTTCTTTAAACACAATTATGTTGTAAAAATAATCCGTAGGGTCTTTCAGTCCCTTAGAGAGTATGTGTATTAACAAATTGAACATGAACATTATTTTGACATTTGGTCAAATCCAACCAGGTGAGCGATACAAGTCCCATGAGCCTCTTGTTTAAATTGGATATCTGTGGCGTGGTCATGTCGGTTAAATAATGCAGAAAAACTATATATGAACGGGCATGACACTTGTATATAGCCTAGAGGCGTATACAGGTACGGTACATACAATTCAGTATAGACAGACATCGATATCACAGGACTTTTCTTGTACCGTCACATGACTCTCATAAACAAAATGGCTACCAACATGGAAATATCGCCAACCTGTTAACGTCATTCGTGAATTTAAAGTCATTTTGAGGTCAGAATTCGCAAAATTATTATATCCACGAAATTATATATCCGCGAATAAGTCGGATGATGTGAGTTCGCGAAATTTAGTACTCGCGAAATATAAGTGATTTACAGTATACCGCCGCAATACTGTTACACCATGCTCGTGCCTATCTTATTACTTACATAAAGTAGGGGGGATACAAATCCTACGGCTATAGAAATCAGCTTAAATGACATAAAGTAGGGGGAATACAATTCCTATGGCTATAGAAATCAGCTTAATAACAAAGCAGGGGGGATACAAATCCTATGGCTATAGAAATCAGCTTAAATGACATAAAGTAGGGGGAATACAATTCCTACAGCTATAGAAATCAGCTTAAATGACATAAAGTAGGGGGGATACCATTCCTACAGCTATAGAAATCAGCCTAAATGACATAAAGTAGGGGGAATACAATTCCTATGGCTATAGAAATCAGCTTAAATGACATAAAGTAGGGGGAATACAATTCCTACAGCTATAGAAATCAGCTTAAATGACATAAAGTAGGGGGAATACAATTCCTACAGCTATAGAAATCAGCTTAAATGACATAAAGTTGGGGGATACAATTCCTATGGCTATAGAAATCAGTTTAACTGACATAAAGTTGGGGTGATACAAATCCTAATAAAATATTGATTAGGTTGAATATTAACTGTATGTATTCAGATACACTTATTCATTCACATACATGTTTATAAAATCTTTGTTCTAACTGATGATTGTCTGGTTGAAAACAATAAACTATTCCAGTTGAAGAAGACAGAAATCAGCTGTTAATGCAGTTTTTGATGATTTCTGTTCCTATCACCGACTTTTCAAGTATTTTTTTCTAGATAAATTCAACAGTCAGCACAATTTAACAAATAAAGTGTGCAATGTATGTTTAACTTTGATTCATTATTACATATGATGAAATTGTTGAGTATGATCCTAACGAACGAAGTAATACTTAAAGAAAAACTTGATAACACGTCTTTATCACTTTCATTCCTCATCTATAGGCAATTCTTCAGACCATGAACATTTTTAACAGTTTTGGAGAGAACATATATTTGTGTCATTTGAAAATGTCTTAAATACATAATAACAAGTCAATTCTTTAATTCACTAGAAATGAAACTCAAAATTTAAAGTAATGATAATTTTAGTGATTTAAAATCACACATCTTTATACAGCACATAGATCATGATTCATTTCCTCTTTTCAGTGGGACCCTGAAGAAAATCTGTGATTTGGTTGATGAATTCAAAGTTCATGTTGGTTGTTTCAGGTTCTTTTTAAGAATGACTTAATGATATATTCTTTTACCCCACTGCAACATCTTCATAGGTGAACAGGTGATAGGTAATAATGATTAAAACAACACTCTGTCAACTATGACAGATATTCCCTGGGGCCATCGAACAGGTTTACCTTTCCCCAGGTGACACAGGGCAGACTTTATATTAAGTTTTAATTATTACTGCTTCAGTGACTATATCAGGGTTGATCAACAATTCAAATGATTTTTAACAGTTTGAAATAATTCATCAACTTTATTGAATAGTTAAAGAGAAAAAAAAATATGAAATTATATGATAATACTTTATTTTCCAACCTTTTAAAGCAGTTAAAAAAAACATTTTCAAAATTCTTACATTGTTACCTTATGATAAATTTTAGGGGGGGATACTTATCCTATGGGGGGGATACTTATCCTATGGGGGGATACTTATCCTATGGGGGGGATACAATTCCTATGGGGGGATACTTATCCTATGGCCATTTATTGTATCCGGATACTTATCCTATGGCCAAATATTGTACCCGGATACTAATCCTATGGCCTGTTTTAGTATCCGGGTACTTATCCTATGGGGGATACAAATCCCACATGACACCGGGGTAACCTAGCAACATCACCTGTATGGGGGCTGGTCCGTGGGCAAACAATTCATTCCTTGCTCCCTTGGTGTAACTGTTAATATTGACGAGGATGTGTAAGCCATCAGCGTGGATCCTGTCGGCAGCTTTACCATTGCATGGTATCTAAAACATAAACACCAATATCTATCAAAGGTGAACTATACAATATACTCATCCATTGCATATATTTATAAAACATTTCACAATTTTTCATTATTTTTTTTAACTTTTCTTCCAATTACACAGATGCACTGTGATAATTATAATACAAAGACCTAATATAATGGTGAAAATGTAAACTTTATTAGACAAGAATTTCGAAACAAGTTATCACTCTTGGCCTGGATGGAAGCGCGCAGAGGGTCTCACTATTAAAGGAAACTGGAGTACCAAACTCTATCTCTACCTACCTGAGGCAGGTCAATGAAGTGGTGTGCTTCTCTAGAAAGTTTTGCTCTGAAGGTTGTCCATTGTCAGGGCTCAACGAGTAGCAGAATACCTGTCAACACAGAGTTTCATAATGCATATAATTACAGGCAGCATGTTATTTGCATTTTTCCTCATGTGTCTAGAATAAACCAATGTTTTACTTCAAGTAAGATTGCTCAGTGCCAACCATATGGTTGGGTATATAGAGATGTGACTCATGAAACCTGTTGGCAAAAATGTTGCAAACACTGGGCATTAAGATTTATCCATCCCATACTGTAACCACAGCACTGCTGGAGTTGTTTCCCTTTAAACTTGTTTTACAGATAAGATTTCCCAATTATGAAACTGGGAACTGACCTTAAAAATGACAAACCCTGATGAAAATTTTCCAAGACATACACACATTTTTACTCCAGTTTATTCCAGAAATAATTCCCAAGAAAAATATTTTTACTTACATTTCAGGAATTTATATATGACATTATATATAAACTATCTATTAGGTCCTTTCTGACAAAATAACTAAACTAATTTTCACTTAAGTGAAAGATGTTCTGGAGATCTTATCCCTGTCTGTCCAAACCTCCAGATTATCCCACCACTGACACATCCCTGTAGCTACTTTTGTGCAATAAAGTTTTCAAATAAAAAAATGTTGAAGGTGTAATAGGGATATTCTTACCTCTACATTTTTACGGTCGTGAAAGCCTGGAATACTCTGCATCAGGTGAGATGTCGGGTGGTTACCAAAATCAGAGCTGACGTAGCCGATCCTTAGTCGCCCAACGCTGGCTCTGGTGTCCCTCACATGATCATACGCTTGTTTGTGTAACACATATATCTACAAACACAGCAATGTGTTTATTATTAAACAATGGCCTTTTACAATTCCTACTACAAACAGAAAGACTTTTATTAAATTCATATTCAATAATACTTTCATATCAAATTCAAAGTATAAACCTTATATCTTTTTTAATAATCAGATCATGCTTCATGTTCAGCGTAATTCAAACCGGTTAACAAAAGAATAGATACACATAAACTGGTACTAAACCTTACCAATTCCTTTTAACAGGAAGAATTTCTGATGAATATTTACCTTGTTGAGACAGAGATTAGTATACCTTGCAGCAATGTTTTTCCTCATCTGGTGTGTGAGTGGGTACAGCATACTGTGGTGAGGATAGATGGAGGGAAGTCAATTCTTCTCCAGCTGGTCTTGGACAATCCGTACCAATCTCTTCATCCTCACACCATAGTCTGTCCAGTCACAAACAATCTATAACAGACATGGAAAATTTCCGTTTAACGGAATAAATTTAGCTTTATTCATAGTGTGAAATTGACGGGGCTAGTGTCAAAGGCAACACACAACTGTACATAGAGGGCAAGGTTACAGTACTTGTGAGAGGTGACAACTTACACCTGTAGACAGGGGGCAAGGTTACAGTACTTGTGAGAGGTGACAACTTACACCTGTAGACAGGGGGCAAGGTTACAGTACTTGTGAGAGGTGACAACTTACACCTGTAGACAGGGGGCAAGGTTACAGTACTTGTGAGAGGTGACAACTTACACCTGTAGACAGTGGGTAAGGTAACAGTACATGTGAGAGGTGACAACTTACCTGTAGAAAGTGGGCAAGGTTACAGTACATGTGAGAGGTGACAACTTACCTGTAGACAGTGGGCAAGGTTACAGTACTTGTGAGAGGTGACAACTTACACCTGTACACAGGTAGCACACTAACACCTGTACACAGGTAGCACACTACAGTAGGACAGCCTGGCCATGGGCAATTTTTTTGTTAAGCAAATAACTCCTGTATTATGATATGCATAAAAAATGAAAACCAGAGGGATCTTGGCGCCCACCATTGAATGATCTTCATAGGTACCATGTCAGATTGATCTTTTCTCTACTTTTCCCTTCATTTTACTAATCTGTGCAAATTGATACCATACCTCCAGTACTTTTCAAACAAGGGAATCCTAGCTATATAAGAAATTTGAGATTTAACGATAATGGCTGTTTGTTTGCCAGGTTGTTTTCAGGACAGACTGGTCCAAAAATGCAATACAAGGGACCAAGGGGAACCTACTTATGAAATTTGAGAAAGATCCATTCAGTACTTTGAGAAATAGAGATAACAAACTTCAATTGTCAAAATCAAAGATGGCGGTCTGTCGGCCATATTGTTTTCCAATTGATCTCAAAATGCAATAAGCATAACGAGGCAGCAAGGGGAACCTCACTATGAAATTTGAGAAAGATCCCTTCAGTACTTTCTCAGAAATAGCGATAACAAACTTCAATTGTCAAAATCCAAGATGGCTGCCTGTCGGCCATGTTGTTTTCCGATTGGTCTCAAAACGCAATATGCATAACTAGGCACCAAGGGAAACTTACATATGAAATTTCAGAAAGATCCCTTCAGTACTTTCTCAGAAATAGCGATAACAAACTTCAATTGTCAAAATCCAAGATGGCTGCCTGTCGGCCATGTTGTTTTCTGATTGGTCTCAAAACGCAATATGCATAACTGGACACCAAGGGAAACCTACATATGAAATTTCAGAAAGATCCATTCAATACTTTCTCAGAAATAGTGATAAAAAAATTCAATTGTCAAAATCCAAGATGGCTGCCTGTCGGCCATGTTGTTTTCCGATTGGTCTCAAATCGCAATATGCATAACTAGGCACCAATGGGAACCTACATATTAAATTTGAGAAAGATCCCTTCAGTACTTTCTCAGAAATAGCGATAACAAACTTCAATTGTCAAAATCCAAGATGGCTGCCTGTCGGCCATGTTGTTATCCGATTGGTCTCAAAACGCAATATGCATAACTATGCACCAACGGGAACCTTCATATGAAATTTGAGAAAGATCCCTTCAGTACTTTCTCAGGAATAGCGATAACAAACTTCAATTGTCAAAATCCAAGATGGCTGCCTGTCGGCCATGTTGTTATCCAATTGGTCTCAAAACGCAATATGCATAACTAGGCACCAAGGGGAACCTTCATATTAAATTTGAGAAAGATCCATTCAATGCTTTCTAAGAAATAGTGATAACAAACTTCAATTGTCAAAATCCAAGATGGCTGCCTGTCGGCCATGTTGTTTTCCGATTGGTCTCAAAACGCAATATGCATAACTAGGCACCAAGGGGAACCTACATATGAAATTTGAGAAAGATCCCTTCAGTACTTTCTGAGAAATAACGATAACAAACTTCAATTGTCAAAATCCAAGATGGCTGCCTGTCGGCCATGTTGTTATCCGATTGGTCTCAAAACGCAATATGCATAACTAGGCACCAAGGGGAACCTTCATATTAAATTTGAGAAAGATCCCTTCAGTACTTTCTCAGAAATAGTGATAACAAACTCCAATTGTCAAAATCCAAGATGGCTGCCTGTCGGCCATGTTGTTATCCAATTGGTCTCAAAACGCAATATGCATAACTAGGCACCAAGGGGAACCTTCATATTAAATTTGAGAAAGATCCATTCAATGCTTTCTAAGAAATAGTGATAACAAACTTCAATTGTCAAAATCCAAGATGGCTGCCTGTCGGCCATGTTGTTTTCCGATTGGTCTCAAAACGCAATATGCATAACTAGGCACCAAGGGGAACCTACATATGAAATTTGAGAAAGATCCCTTCAGTACTTTCTGAGAAATAACGATAACAAACTTCAATTTTCAAAATCCAAGATGGCTGCCTGTCGGCCATGTTGTTATCCGATTGGTCTCAAAACGCAATATGCATAACTAGGCACCAAGGGGAACCTTCATATTAAATTTGAGAAAGATCCCTTCAGTACTTTCTCAGAAATAGTGATAACAAACTTCAATTTTCAAAATCCAAGATGGCTGCCTGTCGGCCATGTTGTTATCCAATTGGTCTCAAAACGCAATATGCATAACTAGGCACCAAGGGGAACCTTCATATTAAATTTGAGAAAGATCCATTCAATGCTTTCTAAGAAATAGTGATAACAAACTTCAATTGTCAAAATCCAAGATGGCTGCCTGTCGGCCATGTTGTTTTCCGATTGGTCTCAAAACGCAATATGCATAACTAGGCACCAAGGGGAACCTACATATGAAATTTGAGAAAGATCCCTTCAGTACTTTCTGAGAAATAACGATAACAAACTTCAATTGTCAAAATCCAAGATGGCTGCCTGTCGGCCATGTTGTTATCCGATTGGTCTCAAAACGCAATATGCATAACTAGGCACCAAGGGGAACCTTCATATTAAATTTGAGAAAGATCCCTTCAGTACTTTCTCAGAAATAGTGATAACAAACTTCAATTGTCAAAATCCAAGATGGCTGCCTGTCGGCCATGTTGTTTTCCGATTGGTCTCAAAACACAATATGCATAACTAGGCACCAAGGGAAACCTACATATGAAATTTCAGAAAGATCCCTTCAGTACATTCTCATAAATAGCGATAACAAACTTCAATTGTCAAAATCCAAGATGGCTGCCTGTCGGCCATGTTGTTATCCAATTGGTCTCAAAACGCAATATGCATAACTAGGCACCAAGGGGAACCTTCATATTAAATTTGAGAAAGATCCATTCAATGCTTTCTCAGAAATAGTGATAACAAACTTCAATTGTCAAAATCCAAGATGGCTGCCTGTCGGCCATGTTGTTTTCCGATTGGTCTCAAAACGCAATATGCATAACTAGGCACCAAGGGCAACCTACATATGAAATTTGAGAAAGATCCCTTCAGTACTTTCTGAGAAATAGCGATAACAAGAATTGTTTACGGACGGAGGGACGGAGGGACGGACGGACGGACGGACCACGGACCACGGACGCAGGGCGATTTGAATAGCCCACCATCTGATGATGGTGGGCTAAAAATAAATGTACACTATAATTGGTATATTCAGTATGAAGAAGTACATACAGGCTTCACATTTGTTAAAACAAAAATTAATAAATTGGTTCCGGATTTTAAATTTCCGGATTTTCCGCAAGTGTGTTTACACAGGAAATCTAGTTTTGCCTACAGCGAAAAATGGATGCCCACAGTAAAGGTGAGATAGCGGAAAAAGTTAATTTACAACATATGTCAAAACAAGAACAATTCTGTCATTGGGATAGAGATATTTAATTTTAAATAGGTTTCAGAAAAAAAATTGTGTAGAGAATTGTGTCATTTTGGGTGAAATATCATAATATTTTGCAATTTTTGAGCATTTTTTAAGCTGTTACCATGGTATTCACAGCTCTAAAAATAACAGAAAATATCAGCTAACTTATCCTTCAGAACTGTATCAAAATTGCAAATGTTGTACAGATTACAAATATATATACTTTATTAGAGTTAATATGTAGGGTTAACTGGCAATGTTTACATATCTAAGACATGTGTCATATTTTTTCAAAATTGGGCATTTTTACTGTACACTGCTACCACAGTGGGCAAGGTTACAGTACTTGTGAGAGGTGACAACTTACACCTATAGACAGTGGTCAAGGTTACAGTACTTGTGAGAGGTGACAACTTACCTGTAGATGTTACAGTACTTGTGAGAGGTGACAACTTACACCTGTAGACAGTGGGTAAGGTAACAGTACATGTGAGAGGTGACAACTTACCTGTACACAGTGGGCAAGATTACAGTACTTGTGAGAGGTGACAACTTACACCTGTAGACAGTTGGCAAGTTAACAGTACTTGTGAGAGGTGACAACTTACACCTGTATACAGTGGGCAAGGTTACAGTACTTGTGAGAGGTGACAACTTACACCTGTAGACAGTTGGCAAGGTAACAGTACTTGTGAGAGGTGACAACTTACACCTGTACACAGTGGGCAAGGTTACAGTACTTGTGAGAGGTGACAACTTACACCTGTAGACAGTTGGCAAGTTAACAGTACTTGTGAGAGGTGACAACTTACACCTGTATACAGTGGGCAAGGTTACAGTACTTGTGAGAGGTGACAACTTACACCTGTAGACAGTTGGCAAGTTAACAGTACTTGTGAGAGGTGACAACTTACACCTGTAGACAGTTGGCAAGTTAACAGTACTTGTGAGAGGTGACAACTTACACCTGTAGACAGTGGGCAAGGTTACAGTACTTGTGAGAGGTGACAACTTACACCTGTAGACAGTTGGCAAGGTTACAGTACTTGTGAGAGGTGACAACTTACACCTGTAGACAGTTGGCAAGGTTACAGTACTTGTGAGAGGTGACAACTTACACCTGTAGACAGGGGGCAAGGTTACAGTACTTGTGGGAGGTGACAACTTACACCTGTAGACAGTTGGCAAGTTAACAGTACTTGTGAGAGGTGACAACTTACACCTGTATACAGTGGGCAAGGTTACAGTACTTGTGAGAGGTGACAACTTACACCTGTATACAGTGGGCAAGGTTACAGTACTTGTGAGAGGTGACAACTTACACCTGTATACAGTTGGCAAGGTTACAGTACTTGTGAGAGGTGACAACTTACCTGTAGACAGTGAGCAAGGTTACAATAGGCATCAGGAAAGTCTGGTTTAAGCTTCAAAGCTGTTCTGTAGGAAGATATTGCTTCAGGGATGTTTCCTGAATCCTGAAAAAAGAAATTTAACAAGTTGATGGATAACTAAATTGAAAAATTGTAAACCATAAATAAAGGGCTGATTTAAGCTCATCATACCCGTAATTATATCATTATCATTGTCTAAGTATGAATATGAATAGGCATATTAGAGTCAGATGGGATATGTGATCAGAGACGTACTTTATAACAGCAGTACTTCAGTGTTGTAAAGAATTTCTGACTTTTTTTCTTACTTTTTAATACAAGCTTGAAAACCATTATAGTTCCCAATACCACCATACTCAAGACCTTTCATGAAGGAACCGTAATATAGATTAAGCCCCACCATTTGTACAATTTTGGGTGCCCACCCCATAGGGATGCTTCTGACCAAATTTGGTCAAATTCTGATCTGTGGTTATGAAGAAGAAGTCAATTGTTGATGGACTGATGGATGGATGGATGGACAGACGGAAGCTACGGTATGGCATAAGCTCACCTGGTCCGACTAACATAAATAAAAAATGTTCAGTTGTTTTGATTCATTTATTCAAAAGGATAAAATTCCTGATTCACATATACCTAACTTGTACACATACTTACATGTATTTTGCAATAAATTGGTCACATCTCTTTAATACAAAACAACAGTCACATCCCTTACATAAACAAGAGGCCTATAGGCCTAAACACTCACCTGATCAAGTAATTATAGCCACAATGATTCAAAAAGGTCACTGTGACCTAATTTGTTAATTTTTGATATTGGTATAATGAAAGAATTCAAGTCTATAATAGTAGTGGTTTTTTTTTTATAAAAATTGGTACAGAAAGGGGATAGTAGTAGTTAATGACTTGAGAAAAGATAATGATAATTTCCTTAGTTTTCAAGATTTCAGAGAAATACATGGTGTAACAGCAAACGTCTTACAATATCAAGGTATCATAACAGCTATTAAGGAACTTTGTAGTCAACATGGCTTGATCCACCCAAAAATAGAAAGACCATTCATCCCAAAAGAATTGGCAATTTTTATGAGAAAAAAGAAAGGTGCTAAAGATTTTTATAATATGTTTAGTAAAAATCATGTAATTCCAACTGGTAGAAAAAAATGGGAAGAATATTTTGAATCAGAGGATATTGATTGGAGAATAATTTCTAATCTTCAGTTTTCTGTTACTAAAAATACTAAATTACAATGGTTTCAATTTAGGATTATAATCACCATATTCTGACAACGAATTCATATTTATTTAAAGTGGGATTATCTGATAGTCCTTTATGTAATATTTGCAAAACTGAAATTGAAACATTGGAACACACATTATGGAATTGTGAGAAAGTACAAAGTTTGCTACAAAACTTAGAAAAAATCTGTTAAATAACCTGTTTATCACATTTGAATTTAATAAAAAATCATTTCTTTTTGGTCTAACTGATTTTGGCATAAATAGGAAAGTAGATGATATGATACTCTTGACTATCAAACATTATATCTATAAATCTAGATGTCTTCGGAATAACCTTGATATTGTAGCATTATAAAATTCTTCAAAAGATTTGTATCTCACCCAGAAATTTATTGCCAGAGGTAAGGGAGAAAACTCCTTCAACCAGTTCAGAAAAGAATGGACCAAATGAGAACGACTCACTGGAAATATTTAATTACAAAAAACAAACAAAAACTGATGATATAAATTTAGAACAAACAATCCTACCTAGTTTTTCTGTGTTTGTTCCTGTTTTGTCTATTTATATTTTGTTTGGCTGTTGTTAACATTTATTATCCAGGTATTGATTTGATTTGCATTAGATGTAATATGATAATGAATGAATGTGTTGAAAGTGTGTCTTAAGTGTCTTATGTCATGTGTAATGTATAAATATGTTAAAAATTTTGAAAAATTAAAAATTAAAAAAAAAAAATTATTTTGATATTGGCATGCCTTTCTCACCCTAGATTTCTATTTCTGTTGCCCTAATATAATTACTGAATAAGTAGGTCACAGTCACCTAATTTTGCAACATTTGTTATCAGTATGCCTTTCTCATCCTAGATGTCCATTTCTGTAGCCATATATATAATTATTAAAAAAGTATGTCACAGTGAACTAATTTTGCAATATTTGTTATCGGCATGCCTTTCTCATCCTAGATGTCCATTTCTGTAGCCCTAAGATAATTTTTGAAAATGTAGGTCATATTGACCTAATTTTGCAATATTTGCTAACGACATGCCTTTCTCATCCTTGATGTCCATTTCTGTTGTCCTAATATAATTATTGAAAAAGTAGGTCACAGTGAACTAATTTTGCTATAATTGTTATCAGCATGCCTTTCTCATCCTTGATGTTCATTTCTGTTGCCCTTATATAATTATTGGAAAAGTAGGTCAGTGACCTAATTTTGCAATATTTACTATCAGCATGCCTTTCTAATCCTAGATATCCATTTCTGTAATCCTAATAAAATTATTGAAACAGTAGGTCACAGTGACCTAATTTTGCAATATTAGTTATCGGCATGCAATTATCATCCTAGATGTCAATTGATGTTGTCTTATCATTATTGTTTTAAAAGTAGGTCACCGACCTACATAATTCTAGATGTTGTCCTACTTTTCATTTGCACAAGTCACAACTTAGAGCAATGTGAAGAGTGATATATAAGTCACCAAAGGTCACAAGTCGAATTGGTCATCAATAGTATCAATGTGACATATGCTTTCCACTTGCACATAATCACTACATAATATATATGCATATGACCAATCAATTAGAAACCTAAAGATTCTCTACAAATTTGATTTAAATTATCAGAAGTTTTCTTGTATTTACCATATTTACACAAGGTACACTTAATACCCAAAACACATTTGTCAACAGCTAGTTATCAGTGATTTAAAGCTATAAACTGGGTAACTGGTCAGATTTCATTACTTAGTAATAAGAGATAGGACTCCATTCCCAGACCTCTGCTGCCCTTTATCTAATTAATTTTATTGTTTTCCTGTGTGACCCTAAACCAGCAATACCATGGTTTCATCCAGAGATTAAGCTAACAGGTTTTGGCATCAAAACTAACTGGTAACAAATAGTAGACGATACAAAAACATGGTTATCTTACACAAAGAAATGTTCTACAGAACTAAGTAATTTAGCATTCAAGTGAAGATACCTATATATTACTGTACAGCATTAAGGCAACACCCTGTATAATGGATGTGTATATATACATTGTATACTTATCCATTATCTAGAAAGCATACATAGTTTTATACAAAACAAAACAAAAAAGATTACTTTTGCTCAAAATCTTCAACAGACAGAACATACCTTTTTGAAAACTGATTTACATATTGAACCTGATCCTGGTCCTTTTTTTTAAAGTCGAAATTTCAGAATGTCTAATCAGCTAGAATGTGTACTACACTAGCCAAGCTAGTCAGCTGCCAGTTCCCCCATTTGGGACCCCTACCAGCAATGTTCACACTGAAGATGTATACAGTGTATACAGACAGGTACAAACCATACCATTAAACTAATTAAAAATCAGCCACTCATTATATGTACCAAAAATTAAACTCGCCACTTTACCATCACTTTCTGGACCTTGTTATTGAAAATCAACTCTAAACGATGAACCAGTCAATAGTTATCTTGTCCACAAACAAAAACTTAAGTACTTTTCCATAGCTCATCAGGAGATAATTGCTGTGGTGGCCATCTTGTAAATTCAATGAATTTTTGAAACAACACTTCTGGATCAGAAATGTCACTAGAACATTCCTAGAAAGTCTTCTTACTATGAAGCAAATAATATTGGAGTTATAAGGAAAAATATAATTTCAAAGATGGCGATCATGGCAGCCATCTTGAATTTTATTTTCACTTAATACATACAAATATCTAGTCAGGACCTTCTAACTAATCATTCAATTCTAATTTCAACACTCTCGGATAAAAAAACGGACAACACACGCTGCACGACCGACGCAGGACGATACCCCATAGCAAAAAACTCTTGCATATAAAAACAATCAGTCACTTCTCTTGCATAAAAAAACAGTAATTTTTTTATTATATTTGATACAATAGAAACATAGATGTCACCAGGTTGTTTATTATTATAAACACTGTGCGGCATAATGAATGTGCGTATAGAGTTCGTATCGTGTGTAGTGACCCGTGTCTATATATATTATATGTTATGTACGTGTACAGTGTCCTGTCGCAGTCTTGTCGCAGTGTCCAGTCTTAGGTGTGACGTGTGTACAGGTAGGGGTGATGATTGGGTATGGTTATGGTTGTTGATGTAAGTGTGCGTGCATGCATGTTACCTGTCCTTTCCCTGTCACTTTGAAGCCTGGGACTGACCTATACGGACGTTGATAAATACAAATACAGTCAACTCATCTCTATGCTCGCGCAAGATGAGATTATCCAGCTGTGCTGGGGTTGTCGAGAGGAAGGAATAAATAAATGTATCATGAAATGTATCCAAGACTTTGTCGTGAGTGAAAAGAATCCCCGGAGTCACGTGACAAATGGCGCCCAACGTGGGGCCAACGCAACGAGAACGAACTATTCAAGTGGATAGCAGCGAGTCAACGGAGGACACAACAGACGGTGAGTACGAAACTGATATACCCCGATATGTCATTCCGGCCCGACGGAGATCGTATAATTCACTTGCGAGGGAAATTGGAAATTTACGGGTAAGACCAGTACGGCATACTCGTCAGCCAGACAGACTTTGAAGTTGGGTACAACAACTTGTTGGTCAGAGTAACTTGTCTGACAATGAGGAAATATTTGTGTAAATAGGCTTTCTGTAGTATAAGGGTACAAGAGTACTTGTTTTTTTTATTTAAGTGACGATGTCGAAGTTTTAAGCATTTTGCTGTTTCTTTTTCTAGGGAAGCAGGCAGATACATTGATATCTAGTGGATACGATTATGATGTGGTGGATTTGTATTGATGAATTCCACAGCAAACTCCTTAATTGAATGTAATAGTGTTTAAGTGAGGTATAGATAATTCCTTTTCAGCGTAGATGCTAGGAATCTACTGTACTCAGTTGGGTGTGACTTAAGTTCATCCTTGTTATGTGACAACACTTATTTTCAATTCTAACTAATTCCCCAGTTTTCATTTACAGGGTGTGTTTGTTAGTAATTGCATTAATGACGGTTTCTTGTTTTCATTTCAGAGCCAGTAAAGTTTGATTATATTAATCTAATAAGCATTTATTTCTGTTTACTCACAGGTTCAACTTTGGTACAAAATCATGTTTGTGCTTGATTACCGAACATTTTTAGATTTCAGGTTAGATGCCAGGAGGCATTTACTCTAAGAGGGGAGGATGTCACCAGGTTGTTTATTATTATAAACACTGTGCGGCATAATGAATGTGCGTATAGAGTTCGTATCGTGTGTAGTGACCCGTGTCTATATATATTATATGTTATGTACGTGTACAGTGTCCTGTCGCAGTCTTGTCGCAGTGTCCAGTCTTAGGTGTGACGTGTGTACAGGTAGGGGTGATGATTGGGTATGGTTGTATATTTGTTCATATTGGGAAAGAGTTCTGATTGGTTGTTGATGTAAGTGTGCATGCATGCATGTTACCTGTCCTTTCCCTGTCACTTTGAAGCCTGGGACTGACCTGTACGGACGTTGATAAATACAAATACAGTCAACTCATCTCTATGCTCGCGCAAGATGAGATTATCCAGCTGTGCTGGGGTTGTCGAGAGGAAGGAATAAATAAATGTATCATGAAATGTATTCAAGACTTTGTCGTGAGTGAAAAGAATCCCCGGAGTCACGTGACATATTGAAAAGTGAACTCTGTTTAAACTGGACTCCATCAGGATTATATTGTTACACGTAATTACATGCAGTGTAAAAAGTTAAAACATAAATTTTGAAATTGTATCTAACTATATCTCAACAAACAATGCTGATTTTATAATGTAAAAAGAAAGCATATGCAGGGTATTTATAGTCAAGAACAAGACTTAAGATTTAAAATAATTATTTGATCTTCAACTTTCAGTTCACTCTTCTGTGTGGGTGGGTCTAGAGGTGGATTCTGGGACGGTGTGGAGAGGACATAGAAGGACCTTAGACGGATCCTGATGTTTTTGTACAGGTACCAGGCACATTCTGCTGAAAAACCCTTTGCCTCCAGTCTCACTGGCAAACCCTGTGTAATAATCTTCACAAGCCTCACTGCAGTTGTCTCCTCATCAACACTTTTCTTTACTCTGACCATTCCTGAAAGAAGGAAAAAGCAATGACATGTAATTACATTTAGTTTTAAAGTACAAAACCATTTTGTTTTTGAACCGGATAAAAAAATCAAACATTGTGAATCACAACAACATGCCCCACATACCAATACACCATTAGAATCAGACTCATAAATCTACCGGAAATACCCATGGAGGTAATTGATAATGCAAATCACAGTACTTTATATAAATGTAACGAATTAAAATATGTAAATATAGTAGTACATGTACCTGAAGTGGTGGTAGCAAAGTGAAAGTGATGATATTTCCCACTACCAGGAACAGCTCTAAATACAGGCTTCAAAACAATTAAATTGTTTCCAATCTCTCCAGATCCACGAGTTTGGTGACAGCTCACTATATACATCAGCCTGGCTAGTGTGGATGAAGCAACGATGGTCATCTTCAGGTCAGACAAACTATCTACATAACTGCGTTGAATTTTCCTTCAGGCAATACCAAACATCCCATCAACAAGACAACGGGCATGATACGGCTTTATGAAATGTAGATGGATGTCATCATGATATCCATCTGCCACTCTCCATGCCAGATAGCTTGTGATACCTGAATCATAAAAAATAAAATTAGTACTACAGGTACATTGTATAAACCAGTGTAAGAACTTGTATTATCAAGTTTATAATGTTACTGGCCTGCTTTCTACTATCATGTCAAAAATAGGACACCTGTATAATAACACTATTGTGACTTCACAATTACAACATTCGATAGACATCAGAGATGAGAGGTTCTCAACAATCAAACGTTTCAAAATATGTACTTTATAATGTCGTAATGAATATGTAATGTTGAATAATTGTCTCAGTACAAAGAATCATACGGCCTGAACCCAACTTTACTTTACTGAGATAGAATTTGAAATGCTACTTATATTTGCATAACTACCAGTTTTGTGATGAACAGAAACTTACACTACTGACTTTTTAAAATGAATTCAGTTCAACTTGGCAATAATCTAAACTGATGTGCCACTGATAATTAACAGCCAGAGTGAATTTTGAGGCATGATCTCCTTGTAGTAGCTGGTGGCTACCTCTCACATAGTGGAAGCCTGCTGTATTCTGTCCAGAGTAACAGAAACGTCTTGCTCAAATCACACATCAATGAAGCCATGAAATTTAATGTATGGTCAAACCTGTCTATAATGGACACTCAAGGGAAAGGTAGCAGTAAGCCAGTTCTAAATGTTAATTACAAAATTATGGAACTTTGTGATTTACTGTATTAAAAACAGAATATGATTCTGTCAAAATCTGTTTATTTTGTTTTTTCCCACACATTGATTTTGAAGAATTCATGCTCACATCACATCACCTGCACCCTTCGGAATAAATCAACTACACCTTGTCGAGAACCAGGTAGACTTGTTTAACTTGCATGTTTTCAGAGTAAACGAGGTAGATTATCAAGTAGTGTACAAAGATATGTTTACAGCAATTTCTTTATTTGGGCAGCAGCTGCTGGAGTGTTGCATATAATAGCTGTTCAAGGGGGGCTTGGGTCAGGGCTTACTTCAGGAGCTGGTAGAAGTTGTGACTCCAATTTTCTAACTCTCCTCAGAATCAGCTCAACTCTTCTGAGGGAGTCTCTGACATGCTTGCACAGTTACTGAAAAGATATGATGTACTATATATATAGTCGCTTATACTCATGAGGGTTTTGATTTTGCTAAATTCACAAATGCACCAATGTTCATGAAATCTATCACCTCTTTAATATTTTTGGATTGTTGCATAATATCTCTACAGGTATTCTGATTCTCAAAATTATATCTCCATGAATAAGTTCCAGACATCAAAAACAGTTACACTCATGAAATTGTTTAATCATTTGATAAGTGGAATCTATACATGAGGTACAAGAATTTGAGATGTACATCATGTGAAGTTGTCAAAAAATACTGGTAACAAGGATTGTTTACATAGAAAAACAAGCGAATTCATATAACTTATATCCCCCACACCCCTGCGAGATGGTATTCATGAGTTCATGAATGTTCATGAATCATTCATGAACTTTCAAGAATACTGTAAGTTTTTTATTCATGAAAAAATGTTCATGAATATTCATCAAATACCTCTCATGAACTCTTCATGAACTTTTATGAATAATTTTACAAATTCATTAAGATTCATGATCGTTCATCATATGTGATTATGAACTATTCATGAACTTTCATGCATAGATGATATTCATTAAAATTCATCAAAATGAATGAAATAGTAAGAACAGTTGATAATGAATTTTGAAGAACTTTAATGAATGAGAATTTTATATGATTATGAACTATTCATGAATTTTCATGCATTGATGATATTCATTAAAATTCATCAAAATGAATAAAATAGTAATGAATTTTGGAAGAATTTTAATGAATGATAATTTGACTTTAAAATTGAACATTTTCCTGATTAAGAAAATACCTTACATTTTAAATTGAATAACAAACTTGATATTTAAAAAGTTTGAAAATTTAATTCCATGTCTATAACAATTTTGTTGTTGGCTTAAAGAAGAATAAGGAAACTGTACAGGCTTACTAAACCCCTTTACAATAAGAAAACTTCAAATTTCCTGCCAAATTTTTCCCGCCCAATAACCTCTAGCAGGAGAGTTCCAATACATGGCAGCCATGAGGCTTTTCTCACAGAGATGAATAACATGTTATTTTACAAATGAAGGCAAGTATTTATCTTTCATACCTGGTTCATGATCAATACAAGACTACCAGGAAATGAAATATTCAACTCTGGAAATATGTCAACCTGTTTATAGGTAAGAATTAACTTAAAACCAATCACCATGCATGTGACCTAAATTTACATAGTGCACATAATATTCAAACAGCTTTGGCATTTCTTAAATTGCATTGCCCATTTAACTAAATTGTACAAACACACATCATATATGTACAATGAGAATTAATGCAATAATGAACATAAATCACTTTTATCTGAAGAATATTAAAAGGATTTTGCATCCAAATGATTGTGTACATACATGTATATATATATATACTCATTTCAAGCAGTTATGAATTTTGAAACAAATGATGGATCAATTTGAATGGAAGGACTACAAGGATATTGTCAAACATGCATAGTGATACAGTTCATGACATTAACTTTGATGAAATTAAGTGGTAAAATACATGCAAATTCATTTTCTAAATAAGTTCATAACTCATGAGTTAATCATGAATTATCATGAATAGAATAGTTCATGAATATTCATGAACTATGACAATTTTATGAATGAAAATCTTGATTTCAGGATTAATGAATGTTCATGAAATATTTTATTCATGAATATTCATCATAGATTTAAGTTCATGAATATTCATGAACTAATCATGAATTGTCATGAATGAAAAAGTTCATGAGTATTCATCATAGTTTTAAGTTCATGAATATTCATGAACTAATCATGAATTGTCATGAATGAAAAAGTTCATGAACATTCATGAACTATGATGATTTCATGAATGAAAAAGTTCATGAACATCCATGAACTATGATGATTTCATGAATGAAAAACTTTCTTACATAATTCATGAATATTCATGAACATAATGTGAAAAAAAATGTTCATGAAGTTTTAAGTTCATGAATTTCATGAAAATATTCATGAATAAATCAAGAATATTCATGAATTTTGTTCATGAATAATTCATGAACTATTCATGAATGTTCATGAATTATTCATAATCGTTTCGCAGGGGCATTTCCTCCTTTTGTGAGGGGTTAATCTCATAATATTTGTTGTCGTTATTGAGAGGAAACATCCAAAAATTAAATTTTTTGTGAATCAAGGGGGCATAACTCAGCCAAATAACGTCCACAAAAAGTGGTCATCGAACTTGGCCGAGCCATTTAGGCATTTAATGTACAGTTGTTACTATTAATGTTTTTTTTTAATCTGATTAATATTTGAATTTCTGTGACAATATTATCATTAAAAAAATCTCTGGACATGAGTGTCACTGGATGTTTTTCCTGAAGAACTGTATCCGACTTCTTATTTAAATGAGAAAGTCCTGTTTATTTTCCTGAAGTCTTGATCTCTGACATTTCAACATTTTCCTTATTTCCCTCGTCCCTATCAGCCTAAATAAGAGTTTAAAGGTTGAACCTACATTTCTAATTCCCATGCTGTTGAGCGACTGTCCTTGGTTTCTTTACTACACTTTTTGACTGATGTCTCTTGATGTCAGTGTTCATGTGCCTCATTTTATTCTTAAACTGACTTTGACAAGATTTATACACATTTTCTTAAATTCACTTAATTTTAAGTTTTTCATTTAACAGACGTGTTTCTCACAAATAAATAAGAGATCCCAGAGAGATTTTACCACTTAAGCCAGCACCATTGAGAAAAGCATGTGTACAGAGAGGTTTAATGATAATATGTTTGAAAAAAACAAATTTGCAATAAATTTGGTCTCCTATAGGCAACAAAGATATTTATTTGAATGGATAAATCGTGAATTCACCCCAAAAGTCATCTACATGGTACTGGCCGACTTCAACAATTTGATGGTGAATTGCCAGAGGAGTAAGGAGTGGAAACAAGTTGTTTTTTAATACATAGAGGTAAAAAAATAGATCAAAAAAGCATTCTGAGAGTATTAATTTCTATAGTAATACATGTCCCCTACTGACCCAAATTCAAATGATCAAATGTTCAAAATAGTGTTGTATTGATAATCTTAACAAGTGCAATCAATGATTGCGAAAGCTCACCAGCAGCAGTAATCACACTATTCATTCATTTTTTATGTATGTAAAAGCATGTCATTTTGAAATTGTATTTCACATAGTATCGCTCCTAGACCTCTAATGGATGTAAATGATAAACCAAATAAGAAGGGTGTGGACTTACAAGCTTTCCAAAACTTACCCCAAAAATCTTTATAGTGGGTTTTGGTGCCAAAAAAATTAAGTCCACAAAATGGTTAAATGAGAAAAAATCACATTTTTTTTCTGCATGATTTTGCCATACATCATTCCTAGAGTGAATGTATAAACCAAATTAGAAGGGTGTGAAGTGTATACTTTTGGACTTACAAGCTTTCCAAAACCACTACCCCAAGACCTTTAAAGTGGATTTTGGTGCTAAACAATTCTTTTGCATGATTTTGCCATAACATCAGTCCTAGACCTCAAATGAATATATAAACCAAATTAGAAGGGCATGAGGTGTATACTTTTGGACTTAGAAGCTTTCAAAATACTGATCCCAAAAACTTTAAAGTGGGGTGGACGCGGACGCCGGGGGTACAGCATTAGCTCATGGTTAATCGGTGAGCTAAAAATGGCTCTTTATATATATTCATGTTAAACCATATCAACTATAAACTATAGTTTAATTTGAGTCTTTACTCATTGTTTTTAAAAAAAAAAAAAAAAACCCTAGCACAACATAGATAGACACTAATACAATGATATTATTTTAAGTGGTTCACAAAAAATAGTTTAGATAAGCTCTCTGAATTCTTTAGTTTTACATTAAACACCAAAAATGTGTGAAAGTAAACCAGACATAGGTAAGCGTGTGGGACATAGGTAAGCATGTGGCTAACCTGTGTAGACTTATTCCAAGTTTGTTTTGACATAGACGACCCTGCTACCTGTCCACGTGTGATGCCATTCAGACCAGATGTTCATCGGCTAGTCAACTTTTTTCAAATTTTCATACACAGTTTATGCGAATTACTGATCAACACCAGTCATTTATTGATATCAAGTAGTTGGCATAAATATAATAATTATATTTCTAGGATTCCGTTATTATATTTGATAATATTGAATATTTATGCTGGCGTAATATGGGGACTACAAGTGTTATGATCGACGTTAAGCTTTAGAGCAGATGGTTTTTATATAGGAATCTCAGCTTAGGTTGGTTATTGTCAGAGGATATTAAATCCCAGAGAAGTCTCATCTATAAGGAGTCGATGTAAAATACACAATGGAGACATGTAGGACACTATAACAACATCTTACCTCCAGTGTTAGATACTACTGTGTCCTGATTTACCTCCAGTGTTAGATACTACTGTGTCCTGATTTACCTCCAGTGTTAGATACTACTGTGTCCTGATTTACCTCCAGTGTTAGATACTACTGTGTCCTGATTTACCTCCAGTGTTAGATACTACTGTGTCCTGATTTACCTCCAGTGTTAGATACTACTGTGTCCTGATTTACCTCCAGTGTTAGATACTACTGTGTCCTGATTTGAGTGACTATTCTATGTGTAGGGTTGGATGGGTCTAGTAATTTAGTGATAATGCAAGCGGCGTAGGAGCGAGCCGAATTTTTTTTGGCGAGTGGTCTTAGGGCTGCGAAATAATTTGGGATCAAGCACGGATCCAGGATTTGTGATGCCAGCCAAATTTTTTTTCCATTTTTAAGGCTATAAAAAATTTTCCTCCTCCTCCTCCTCCTCCTCCAAAAAAAAAAACTCATCAAAATTAATCTGTAAGTTGTTGCAGAGAATATTACCAAGTTACAGCATCCTACATGCAGAGGTTCTCCAGATATTGCAAATTGTCTCCCCTGGTGTGCTGGCACATCCAACCTTGAATGTCTCAAGAGTAATTATAATTTCACCTGAACTGAAGCCTCGTTTTACTGTAAAGTTATGAACTGATTTTTTCAAACTTGGTACATTTGTGATACAGGTTTGTACCTTCAAGAAACAGATACTGAAATAATGATCTGACAATCAATTATATTTGTAGGTGTCTTTACACAATTAGGTAAAAAATCATCAAAATTAATGTTAAAAACCCATATTTAAAACAAAATTTAAGGCTGAAGATACTGAAAATCTGTCTATAATTGTACTAGGTAAGCTTATGATGATTTGATATAGATAAACACTGGTGGCCAGTTTTAATCTGGGAATCAAAGGCAACCATTCAACTCCCCCTAGTGAGGTGTCTGACTGATCTGTCAGAATGGGGGGTGGGCAGAGTCAAGCTTCTGTCCTGGCACTTGACCAGCCCAGCAGACATCAATATCCTATAATCTCATTAGCAGAGGTATTTTTCTACATGTATATAAGATCCATTGAAATAAACTTTCAATACATTCTTAAAGAATGTGCAGGAAACTCAGTAAAATTTCCAAATCTCATGGATTTCGGAAAGGGCATGTCCCATACAACAGGAACAAGTATGTAGAGTATGTATATCCTACATCACCAATCAACATCAACAGACTATACCTACTGATGTATTTGAATCTAGAGTGAAGTCTGATGAGACAAGTGTTCTCAGCATCTGTAATGAAGCCAGCATTCCAACCAACATGAAAATCCTCAGGCCAACACAAGCCAGGGTGACACCAACAGACGAGCTCAAACACCCGGACACACGAAATCCAGACAGCCACACGTATAAATTGTACCGACCTGCTGATGTTGAGAGACTACAGAACCGGGCAATCAGAAATCACACAAAGTGTAAAGGAAATCTACGATTTGACTCAAACCATGACAAGCAATGGGGATGAGGCTGGTCTGAGAGACTGTACTGTGAGGACTGCGGCTATAATTCAAATTATTTCAACCTGTTTGAGGAGGAAGAGTGTTCGAAGCTGCTCCGAAGGCGAAGTAAGCTCAATACTGGGATGCAGGCAGGTTTACTGGGGTCATCTATCTCCAATAAAGCTGTAATAGAGATCTGTGCAGCTGCCAATATCATCCCCCATCTTATACTGGACTTCAGAGGACAGCAAACTATGTTGGTGGAAAGACTGTGGAAATGAATACAGCCAATATGAAAGACAGCTAGTGGATGAGAGTAAACCAGTGATGGATACAGAAAATTGTGTAACTGAGGGTATGCCCCCATCAAATTGAAAAAGATGGGGGGCTCTTGATCATGACTATAAAATTGGATCTGTTTTTAAAGTACTATTACATTTTAAGAATGACTTATTGCATCATTTCCTTTAAATAATTGCTATTCATAGCTGCTGAAAACAATTTATTTGGTACAATAAAACTTGGCAATAACAGTTTCTTTATATGCAGAACTTTTAAAAGAAAGACTGAATATCATATGCTAACAGATTTTTTTCATTCGGAAAATGATCAAGCAAAAATTGATGTTAATGTATAATTGAACATCAAACTAGATCTACATGGAAATCATGTTTTCGTTGTTTTTTTTGTTTTGCAGAATGTTCCTTATTCGTATCTTTTCTTGTTGTGTCCGCTGCTGTGTCTTTATAATGTTCGGTGTTTTTATCAGGCCTACTCTCTACATCATGATCATGATGATTCTAAAGAAACGTTATATTTTTTTATGTGTGGAGGTGGCTTTTGCCATGTTTGGGTTGTTAAAGGTCACATAAGCGCTTGGATTTTCGTCATATTTTTAAGCGTTCTTGCGACTCAAGGGGAGTAACTCTAATTACGACTTCCGCCTAAATCATGTTTGTTGTAAAGACGACACCAAAACGGTATTGTACTTACTATAATTTCGTTTGATTGATAGAAACATGTTTAAAAATATTATTAAACACATCTTGTACCCGCGTTATGTTGATACATATGCGGGTCACACTAGTGTTTTTGCGTGAATTGGCCCCCACTTATATTCTGCAAGTGGGGGCAAAACGTAAATTTAGGGGGATTTTAACGATCCCGCGCCCTGGATCTTTCACTGGTAAACTGTGTGGCCTCCAAGACCCTGATCTTATAAATGCTGAGACTGATGGCCGTTACAACAACCCACTCTTCTCTGGAGAACGTACACCATTTCAAGGTGCCACCAAGGTGACTGTCCCAATTTGTGAACAAATGACAATGTGTTAACAGATCATCTCTCTATATACTGGTAACAAGCTCTGTAAAACAGCTTAACTGTTACAGGGCAAGGGGGAGACAACTACCTGTCCTCGCCATGTCTGTACAGCTAACATCTCACAGGGATCTGTCATTGGTGATGGAGAGGCCTGGGTCAGAGAAGCCAGTCAGGAAGTTCAAGACTCTGTCAAGCTGCTACATCGTATCACCGATGGAGACAGCAAGGCTTTTTCTGGTGCTCAGCATTCTCATCCACAGTGTTCAAGGCTGAAAGATACAATACATCTTGCAAAGAGTGTTAAATAGTTTTGGAAACAGCAATTTAGTCCCAACCTCTTCAGACAATTCTGAGGTCTACCATATGGGAGTCTAAAATCAAGACTGGCAAGTGATGTGAGAGCCAGGTGTAAAGCTGAACTAACAGGTGCTAAGCGGAAACACAGTGGAAACATTATTGACATTAAAAAACATATACCGGACACCATAGATGCTCTAGTGATGTGTTACAGTTGATACTGTGGATATATGTGTAAGAAGTACAGTTACTGTTGTAGAGGAGAAAAGAATGTCTGCTGGCAAAGGACATTCCTACCAAAATGCAGTCATATCACTTTCCTAATGTGGTTTGCTGATATGAACATACCAAGTGAAAACAACAAACATATGACCATGAATACACTATGAAAACCGTATGAAAACATTGTCTCTCGTGCAAATCACCTGATTAATCGGGTCATATTAATATGCCATCAAAAAAATAGTCCGCCTTTCAATTATGAAAATATTGTGTTTTTGTTGCAATTTGTTCACATAAAACAAATATGATTTGAATTGAATGATTGTATTTAATATTATTTTTACTTTAATACTTCTTTCTTTTTGTTTTATACAAAATTAAACAAAAAAGACCGGAAAATGCGGAACGACATTAAAACAATGGCATGGTGCATAGGCGGGATCTCCCGGCTGTTCTAATAATTTGGCGTTTCGTCGTATACATGACAAATTTTTCTTTTTAATAAAATTTCTCGTTTTCTCGATATAAATTTTTTAAATCAAGGTTATGTAAATATATGAACTGAATAGATTTTTTTTAATTTTCATTGCGGCTATGAATACCAGTAGCTAGCTACATATCCTCCGGGGCGCGCTACCGCGCGCCACGGGATATGTATGCAATCCATATATGAATGCCACAGACAGGAAAGTGTTCAAGAGCTGCATTCAACCATTACTCGGTGGAATGAGTATTGACAGTACTCGATTACTCACCACTACTCAGAAATGTGAAGCTTTCAACAGACTGTTACAAAAAACCATCGAAAAACAGTCACATGGCACAGGAACTTCCCTGCTAGAGCCCACACAGCTGCCCACATAGCAATTCATGGTACTGGACACTCTGCAATCCTACGGTCTAAGGAGGCTGGCTCACGTGTAACTCCAGGATCATCAGTAGTCAGACGGCTGGTTCATCTGCAAAACAGGAGAATGTTCCATATGTAACGGCAGCAACACAATAAGTACAAGATCAGGTGAGGACAGCTAAGAATACAGTGTTACCTGTTGCATGCAAGATGCAAACAACAGAAAGTTACATACCAGAGTGAAATGGACTTAATTCTGCCAATGTGTGTTTTGAGTTGGACTAATCAACGTGACCAAAATGAACTTTTGTGAAATTTAAGTGTACAAAATTTTGGAAAAATTAAATTATTTTAACTTACAATTAATCTTGTATTTGTTTTTACCAATTGATTTTGATATCAATTAATATTGAATAAAAAATTAAAAAGATAGAGAAAAAAGAACCTCAAATGAGGTTTATGGTCAATTCAGGCTACAGGCACCTGGTGCCTACAGACCAGCCTTCTGGCATTAGTGCCAGCTGGCTAAACAATAAAGGTGAGATACCTGTAAATTTCTTTAACTTCTTCTTAGCTCTACAGAAAAAAACATTCAGACAAAGACTGACCCATACTCCCCAGTCTGACCAAGGGAATTGGACTTGGACAAGTCCGTAGTCATCACTGAAACCAACCCTTGACCTACCGTACCCACACCCCCACTACCCCTCCCCTTTCCTGACCCAGTGTCAGGTCTACTTTCAATTTCTGCTTTAATTCTGTCTGATAAATACTTCAATAGGCTAGGACAGCTAGCATTTTGATATATAAGGTGAAATGGACAGAAATGACCGGGGCCACCTCTGCATGGACAGATTCCCTTTAGGTCTCATACACCTAATTATTTTACTATATGTTAGTACTAATGACTCCATCCCCTCAATCGCTCATTGAAAGTTCAAATGATGTGACATTCATATCAAATTAAAGTTTGAAGATTTCCCTACCAGAAAAATGATGTTATTGGATAGGTTTAACAGCACACCAGTACTCGAAAGACAGTAACCCTAGTGTTTACAGTGGAATGGGAAACCCCAACCTGGGGAATTCCCACCTGTTAACACCTGTAGTCCTACGCCATTCTATTTAAAGCAGCAGTTTAAGTTTCTGGTATTTTAAATATCAAGGCCTCACACTTTCATCTCATATATAGAAAGTACCTATTTCATATGCTAATTACTCCCGGAAATACCTACAAACCTCAGAAACATGTTTTCTTTTGGGACTTTGTTCAGGTGAAACACCAGCTGATTGGCTGAATAAGTTGTGTGAGACCTTAAGGAAAATTTGTTCATCATTTCATTAGCTGTGTGACACCTTTTAAGAGAACTGACAGTAAAATTAGTAGAGACAGTTTTGGACAATAAAGATGCAACAGGGCTGACAGCCAATACACTGCATATCATGAAAAGCATAAATTTCCACCAACTGTATAAAAACTATTTAAGTAACACCAACAAATGAAAAAAAATGACAACAGTGTTGCAATTAAGATCGTTTTAAAGACACCCAGTTATAAACCCACCAGAGTAACCTATCATGTTAACCTTTGATTGACAGTCAATATATATATAGGGGAAATAGGTATATTTCATATGTGTATTAATAAAAGCAACTGGGCAAATTTGACTGAAATGCAATGTTTGAACTAAACACAAGAAATGCTCTTGGTTAATATTCTCATACTTCATTTCAAACATAAATATTTCAACTATGATTACTGCATGTCAATTTTTAATTTTTTAGAGTCTTAACTTAACAACACTTACCTCACTATGAACAAATTTTAATGAGGTCCCTCAGCTGTGATAGTGGAAGAGCAGTTTTAGTCCATGCACTCTTCATACACCATTTTGGACGTTTCATCAACACACTAAATGAACAACAACAAACAACACATGTATTTTAGATAAATTAGCAATAAACCCTGAGGGCCTATACATTTAAGGATTGAATCTAGATTTGGTCGATTTCATGGGGTCATGAATTGAGTTGCTCTTGAGACAAATTCAACATGAATTGCGAAACAGTTCATGTTGAATTTGTCTCAAGAGCAACTCAATTCATGACCCCATGAAATCGACCAAATCTAGATTCAATCCTTATATTTCAATTGTTTTTTTTTCTAGAATGAAAAAGTCGGCCTAGATATTAATATCTTGTAGCTTGTGCAAGTCTAAATGCGGAAAAGCCCGAGGAGTTCCGGATTTTGCATGTCTAGTCGTTAGTAAAATAGTCCGCTATTTTAGGATTGAAAAACAGTATTACTTTGTCAAAATAAAAGTATTTAGCATATCTGGTCTTTCATAAAATACAAGAATACATTATAAATTTGATAATTTTAATAATTATTCGATGCTTATAACAGCAATGTAGAAAAAGTGAAATCGCTCCGCGGAAGGATTTTAACCATGTATTTGTACGCACTGATCAGTGTTAGTCTGGTCAAATTCATGAGCAAATGAAACAGATTAAGTTTGGTAGTTTCATTGAGTCAAACTTGAGTAGAAATTGAAATATTACATATTACAGGACAAAAAAGGTAGCATTGTTTTCATATACTACACATATGAGGAAATTTTTGTGTGGTGCAGCAGAACAAGAGGCACAAATAATTCCAAGTTTCAATCTGAGATCTAGTTGATATATGACTGAATACAAAGTTTCATAAAACGTGTTTGATGTTCACTTTAGTTATTGTGATTACAAGGTATTCATGACAGACAGACGTCGGACGCCACAACTTGGCACAATAGATTCTGATCTGTTGTGTTAGTCAATCTTTTTAATGTACATCAGTTTTTTTAAGCCAAAAAAGTTTCAAACTGATTGGAAGGCAATGCGTCATTTTCTAGTCAAGCATTAATGAAATGCCACCATGCTAGAATTCAAGTATTGAGAGTGAATATATGTATGGACATTTCAATAAGACACTTTTATCAATCTTGTCACGGAACTCAAATTCACAAAGCTACAAGTCCCTCTGGATAGGTCACATTACATATAGCAAAGCGCTTGCCAAAGATTACTGTTGTTGGCGAGAATATTGACACTAACACAATTTTGTGGCATTTTCAGCTGAGGATACTGCTGTTATACCTGTAAATGGCTGGCCTCTTTGTTTTGTAGCTCTGCATATGATGCTGTTTCCTAATCAAGATCTGGCATATGGAACATTCCTTACTGCAGCTTGGACCGATATTTCACAGGCATCTGAATTTGTAGGTGGATTAATTCTATACTCACTCACAGTTTCTGCCTAGCTGGTACAGCGATTATCAGTGCTGAGGCTGCTTGTCAAAGCAATTTAGCAGTATACACATTTGATGGGACATCTTTTCTGAAAATCAAAAAGGAAGATATTCATCATTTTACAATGATATTACATATTTGGTTTTTTAAGTGCTTGTTTTTTAGTATTCATAATCTAAGTTATATTCTCTCAAATATTTTATTTCACAATCTTTATAAATCTTTAGCAAAATAAAACTAGATATATATACAATATGCATGACTGCATATGGTTTATTAATGTGCATGGAAGTAATTTTTCTTTCAATTACTATATTTTGTGTATTATATGTTGTTAATTGATAAAATTTCTTATCAAAATGATTTTTTTCTTTATCGTTAGAAGCGTTTAACATTTTTTTTAAATATTTATCAACTGTCCTTTCAGCACAAAATATATACTTGTGTATTTTATAGCAAAGAGTTGTAAATAGGCCTATAAGAGTATTATGAAAAAAATTGTTTATGTGCACCCAAACCATTTAGGTTATAGCCATTTTGGTTATTTGAATACACGACTTCAAAACATGTAGTTACGGTGTAATTAGTTTCAAACTCATCAGGTTTGTCTAAGTCAATGCATGTCTTAAGCATCTTCTGTTACACGACGTAATATTTGATACATTTTGAGTATAGGACATAATATCAGTGGACTGGGGGAAAGGAAGGGAAAAGGGCATATATGTCACTGAGGAGCAGAAAACAAAGTATTCATTTCAACATTGAAAATTAATTCAATTTCTGTAATGGATAATGACCAAAACCTGGATTTTCTTCTGAATACAACCCAGAGATGAGGGCCTTAGTCTGAATCTCTGGGTTGTATTCAGAAGAAATTCCAGGTTGAGGTCATTATCCGCCTTAAACCAATGCGCTTTTTGTTTAAATAAATGCAGTTATAAAATAAATACGAGTTGCCACGGTTCCCCAGTCACAATAGTGACATACTCCTTTGCCCCGCCATATTATGGAATATCACGAGTGTTTCGGTCAGGAAACAGCCGAGATGTTAGATTGTATTTCACTCGGGAAAACAAAAGTGTTTTGACACAAAATAAGTTCACCTTCAGTGAAAAGGAGACGGAAAGTGATCAGGTAGAAAAAACTCGAATTACCAGATACTATGGACATGGACACTGGGGTGACATGGAAATTAATGTTAGCTAAGGTAAATGTCTAAAGAAAGCTATCATGTGTGATATAGTCATCTCTTTGTTTTCGCAGAATTATTTCACATACAGTAGCTATATACATATGTGTCTGGTTCAGTAGCCCTTTTTCCATGCCAAACTCAGTTATATTAAAAATTTTAACTTCTATTTCACTATTTGATGAAAACTTCTGATTATTCAATCAGAATTTGCCAAATAACTTGTGAAATTAACAATTTTAAATGTGATTTTGACAGGTTTTTTTTTTTTTTTACGTTTTACGTCCGCTATGAGAGGTAATCAGGAGGGTGATTTCATTGATATATATAGAGAATACATGGTCAGTGTCTTAAAAATAAGCTGTATTTTGGCAAGGGTCAAGAAAGACAAAAGTGGCGAGCCAAAAATACAGCTTATATTTTAAGACACAGACCATGTTTTCTATTTATCCTGCAACAATAAAAAAAGATCATCAAAAATAATCATTTTGAAGTGAAACGGTGTCAAAAATGACAGAAATATGTTTGCCTTTTAAAAGTTTCACTTTGAAGGTCAGTCGGGTTGACGCACATGCCAAGATTCCAAAATACAGCTGTTTTCCGTCACCGTATACAGCAAAAATCTATACAGTGGGTGTATTCTGACAATGCGGTGGCAGTTTCAGGATAAATAATAATTACTACTTTAATTTAGTTGTTATGAATAACTATTTCACGTATTTTTTTTTAGTAGGTTTTTTGCTGCCCACTTGCATTCAGTTACTTGAAAGGCCCATTGTGCTAATTATAACGCCCAGTTTTGGGCAAAAAGCAAAACCCCATTTTGTTGAAAATGCTCTGTTTTTGGGGTCAAACAAAAACCTATTGTGTTAATAAGCCCGGTTCTTTACAAACATAATACACACTTCGACCACGGCATGGAAATACAGCGACATTATGAGAGATAATGTACGCTAAAAACAATAGAGCAATGGTTTAAGAGTATTTAAACATGGCATATTTAAAAATTTATACCTAGGTTAAACAACTTGTTCATATTGTAGTGTTGGCACCAGATGGCCGTAATAAGTCACCATACCTATATCGATACCTTGACTAAACCTCCTCCAGATAAGGCTGATACAAATCGTCAAAACCTAGCCGTTATTTTTGTTTACGAACACCCGCCTTCTCTCAACTTTGACCTTCTTCCTCTGGAGCTAGTCGTTTGTAGTTTCGTATTTCAAGGGAGAAATCATTTTACGTGCAACCGCACCATCTATCGATAAAAACGTATTCGACATTAGGCAACTTCGAATTTATTGAAATCGTAGAGTTAAAATAACTCGGTGAAACTGGAATGCCATTTGTAGATTGTAATATTACCGTAAAAACATAACGTAACCGTCACACTACCCCGGAGATCTATAGAGTGGGGGTACGTAATTTCGCACACTTTCGGTATGTTTTTAAATACATTTCCATCAAATCAATTTCAAATCAAAAAAGAATACCTCACATTGTTAGATGTACAAATGCTTCGTAACATACAAGTGTGCAACCTGATATGCGCACACGTAACACTGCGCATGGGAGCTGTTGTTAACTTGTGTTTATTGCTGGGTTTGAAGTCGATCGGGAACGTAATTTCGCACACCCATCTAACTTCTTAAATTTTGTTAGTAAAAATAGTTTTCAACCATTTTGTAGACAAACAACATCCTAAACTAAGATTAAGCCCAATGCCATGATTAAAAAATCTTTAAAAACAAAATAATGTAAAATTGGAAAGTGTCAATTTGCTGCCATGTTTGCTTTAAATAATGACCGCTCCCTACAGAGGTAATGTAAACAAGGCGGCGAAAATGACGGGGTGTCAGCAGGTCAGCGCTGTTATTGGTTATACTTGGTGGATTTGTATTCAGTTTTGTTTATAATCTGATCAAATGATATTTTCCTTAAATATTTGCAAATTCACATGCCAATCAACAACTGGGATTATTTTAAATAAAATATTTAATCATCCGGTAACAATTTTATCGGAAGAGAGTTGTATCAGTTAAAATTTGTTTTCAAAACGAACTTAATCTGGAAAGATGTACTTAAAATGGGAAATGTTCCACTAAAGGTTGACATTAGTCAACATATAAACAAAAAAACACAGTCCTCGACCACTAAGAGGAAAAACGCAAAAAATCGTCAGGTGTGCGAATTTACGTACTGTGCGAAATTACGTACCCTTGCTCTATACTAATTTAGTATATAAGTCTCTGACTACCCTAACTTTGTAAAATATAACACTTTAAATGACGATAAAACACTAGAAACATTCGAATTATACATAGATCAATATATAAAGAAAATACTATTTAAACATAGAAGAGATATGAGGATGAAAATAGTTTCCATTTATTTTCTCCGTCCATAGATATCTTCTGTGCGTCCAAAAATAAATATTGTCTGATGTAGTTGTATCAAAGACAAGAAAGCAAAACTGTTGATGTACATTATGTACAACAATGTGAACTTTGCACTTTTTCTTTCTAAATGAAATACTGTAAAAATGTGCTATTTAGCTACATTTGCTTTGTATTCAGTCTTATATTTAGACAATTCCAGCACATATCATTGTAAACTTCATCGTAGAGTTTAGCATTATTGCAAACGCGTGTGCGTAATTTGACATTGTGGTAATTCAATACTATATACCTTTATCGCATGCGTTAATCATAAGTCTGGTGTAAGAGTCGTCTTGAGAGATCCACGAACACAACACTGTTTACTCCTCGGAGTCCGCGGAATTGGACAGGGTTGTCCCGTTGGACGTGTACATGCGTTGCCCCGTTGATGTTAGCGTTCTTTTAGTGTAAGGATTTTTATGGGGAGATGGGAAAGTTAGACTTGGTGCCGGTAGGATTTGGTTGGGGTAAGCTGTAATTTCGTCAAGCTGCTCTTTTTGTATTGTTCCAAATGCCGTAGTCTGTCAGTATGTTTTAGTATTGTTAAAGGGAAGCAACTCGTACGATCTTATGGGAAGGACGGTGTTTTTAGCGCTAAAACCATAGGCAGCTATTGTCACCGCTTTTGAGAGATGAGCACGCAACGCGCTTTTTACAATGAAAATATAATATAAAGATGAATTTTGAAAGAAAAGAAAACTAATGTTAGACTGAATAGCCTCTTATTTATAAAAATATCACGCATTTCAATAATGTCACGGTTAGCTCAGTAGGTTGAGGCGAAGTGTTCCACCGTGAAGGCGGGGTTCAATTCCCGGCAGGGGCATAATTTTTTTTTTTTATAAATATATTTATTATAATTATATCTATCTATATTTTAAGGAAAGATATATATTCGCATGTGTGTTTATAGTTGTTTTAATTCATATTTGCTCGGAATGTAAATGGTCTTTTAACACAAACGACAGTAAGGCTAAGCTGTAGTACAGTAGGCTAAGATAGATTCAATATCTTAAATCAGTGCATTGACGCAGAAAATAATTTGATCCGCTCGTCAATTTGACGCTTCAAATCTTGACTAACATAAGTGCTGCATGTAAGTTCTCTTTTGTTGTCCTATATACAGACTCACCAAAGTGTAGGTTAGCTATGGTCAGTAACACTAATTGACCCCAAGGGGTTAATATTGCAAGAGTCAGCCAACCGTGAAACACTCCGACTGTCGCCAAAATTGGTCACAGGTAAATTCTCCAATTAACAACTTTACCTGAAGTGAAATTATGTTATTTACAACCTAGATATATTTGCTAAGAAACAGGATATTTCAATTGATTTAAGAATATTGGGACTGAACTGCAGCCATTCTCTCACAAAAATCGGCAAAATCTCTCTTTTTTTTTTCTAACGAAACTTATAAACATGAATTTTTATAAAAAAAAAAAAAAAAGAAGACAGAGACGTATATATACTTATATACATATTGTGACTGTAATAACTGTATGTTTAAAATGTTCTGAGTATAAAAGAAATACAGATATATTAAATAAATTCTTGTAAAAACTCTGTCGTCTATCTTCAACGGAAATCGTTTTAATATTGATCCGAAATTGACTTTATTTATTTTAATTGGAATGTAATTTTTATAGCCATCTAACATTTGATGGTCTTATTCTAATTATTATATTAATTGTACAAGTACATATGTTTTAATGCAAAAGAAGTGTAACTAGATCTAGCTCAGTAGAGTTTTCAAATCCGATACAAAACGATAAATTATACTGTATTTTTAAACCTTCAATCAGAGATGATTTACATCTAGTTAAAGTTATTATAAAGACAGTCTTGGGAAATTCTGGGTATATCTCGCAGGTGAAAAATGGAGGTCTATAGGTTAACACCCCCACCCCATCCCCCTCCCCCCTCCCCTCCTCATCCCTGCTGATACAGGTGTGACACCCTTTGATTACCTGGACAGTTCAGGTATAGCCTCAGGAAATCTTTCAATACACTGGACGGTTAGAGATACACAGATGTGTCAACTTATAAATCTTCCCAGGTGTGAGAAATTAATCTTCATATATGGTAGAAATTATTTCCATAACGGTGAATGTATTAGGTGACTTAAAGAGTAGGATGGAGTAATTTGTAATATGTTGCCCAGTAAATCTATATAACACACGCTATAATAGCAACAAAAATTAGATAAATATTTCATACAGAAATTGAATCTAAGTAGTCAATCATATATAGTTCATAATCTTACTTATCAAGGTAAAGTAATAATACAAACTGGTAACTGCGTTGCCTTTGTATAATTAATATAAAATACCACATAAAACTGCAAATCACCATTCTACTGTGCCATGCACTCACTATTTCTTGCATATTATGTAATATGTATAACCAAGGATAATATATTAAATCATTATTTTTTATTTTCATTTTGTATTATACAAGTCCATGTGGAATTTGCATAATGAGGATGTTGGAATTATAAAACGTGTAAAAAAGTTATGGTGTAACATATGTATATCAAAATAAGATATTCTTAAAATTTAAATGATTTCAATACAGCAACCTTTGTGTTGATTATTGAATAATATACAGTTTATTCAAGTGTCTTTAATATTTCAATTTATGTCTTAATAATTATGTTATTTCAACAACATATAGAACTTTTGAATTAATATTCAACTCTGACGGAAATCGGGCTGTGAATCACGAATGATTAAAAAATACACTCCTAAAATTTTACATATGATACAGTTGTGCAATGAAGAACATATATTTGAGTCCATTCTCTGAAATTAATACCAATTAAGACCTAATTTTTAGCCCACCATCTAATTTTTAGCCCACCATCTCATATGTAGGTTGCCCTTGGTCCCTAGTTATGCATATTTCATTTTGGGACCAGTCAGAAAACAACATGGCCGACATGATCTAGTGGCCGTAGTACGGACCACCATTCCTTATCATCCTTGGCTCTTTGACCCGTCTGTTTATCACATCAGACCTCCTGAGGCTGACCGGAGTTTTCTACCGGTCCTGATGCCGAAGTCGTGGTGATTGCCCGGTGTCCTGTTGTCCAAGGAACTTCACTCCGTCATGGAAAGCTTAAAAACACACAATGACACACGTGACAATTTCACACCAAACACTCATGCTAATTAACAACATATTTCCTAAAATGATATTCCAATAATATAATATTGTACTATATACCCTAAATACTTGCTATCATAAACCTAAATATGATTAAATATTAACATAAAACACTATTAGAATCACATGCCGGTCCATTCCTAACGCTACCACAATATACATTATGAATCATATATGGCCCGTATGGGCTTCCATACATTTGTACACAGGTAAAACTCACTGACCTATTTTACCTATAGATGGACATTCATACCAATATTTACGGACATATCAATACAACAACTGCAAATAACCTATAATAAACATCATAACATAACTATCACAACATAAACATTTATAAGCTATCAGATCAGCAACACCTATATAGACATATTATTACTAATCACCGCCACGCATGATTGGACCGTACACTAAGATATATACTAGAAATACATTTATCCGGAATACAAGACATTCTAAGATAGCAATTAGTGAAATAAATAGAAAGATATAACGTTAGTTACTCACCACAGTCTGTATTCCGTGCCTGTATCCATGATCAAAAGGATTCTGACTACAGGTGGTTACACTACAGCCATTACTCACGGCATAGCTTACCTGTAGTGACGCTAACCGACCTTTCGCACGTGCACTTCCCCTCTGACCGTACTTCCATTCGTGCCATACAAATACGCGCACACGATTACACACAAAACAACGTAAAGACATACATATACAACCCTATACCCACATGCGATCGTGACAACATCCCCGGGTTCCGGAAAAAAGTGGATACACTTTTTCTCAACATCACGGAGCATGTTGCTACTATATCCTGCTCAAATAGTCCGCTCCCACATTATCCGAACCCTTTATGGCGCGAATTCGGAATCTATATGGCTGGAGTAACAACGCCCACCTCATAAGTCTCGCATTGGCTGTCTTCGACTTGTTCAGGTAGGACAATGGCTGGTGATCAGTCTCGAGTAGGAATTCTCTTCCGTATATGTACGACTCGAACTTCTGTATTCCCCATACGATCCCGAGGCACTCCTTCTCGATGACCGCGTAGTTCCGTTCCCTAGGAAGAAGCTTCCGACTGGCATACGCGATAGGCATCTTCTGTCCCTCCTCTTCCTGTAGCAGCACCGCCCCTAGTCCGGTGTCGGACGCATCAGTTCTTAGGATAAAATCCTGCTCCAAATTTGGCAGTTTCAGAACTGGCCTCGCCGTCAAAAGTTTCTTTAAAGTGGCATAGGCTCGCTCATGGCTTTCCAACCATTCCACTTTATTTGGAGCACCCTTCCTCGTCAGGTCAGTAAGTGGTACTGCAATAGCGGCAAAGTTTGGAATAAATCGCCGATAGAAACCAGCCAACCCAAGAAATGATCTGACCTGTTTCTTGGTCTCCGGTCTCGGCGCGCTAGCGATCGCCTGCACTTTGTCGTCCTCCAGTTGAATTCTCCTTTCCCCGACCACATGTCCCAAACATGACAAACTCCCAAATGCTATAGAGCACTTTGTCGGTCTTGCAGTAAGTCCCGCGTTCCTCAACCGGGAAAATAACTCACTCAAAACGTCCATGTGTTTCTCCCAGGTGTCAGTGTATATGATGATATCATCAATGAAGTTATCCAGATGGTCCATTCCCCGAAGCAATTTCCTCATCAAACGACTGAAAGTCGCGGGCGCATTGACAAGTCCAAAGGGCATTACCCGAAACTGGAATAATCCCCGGGGTGTGGTGAAAGCCGTCATCTCCTTGGCGTCAGCTGATAATGGAACTTGCCAATAACCTTTGCTGAGGTCTAACTTGGAAAAATACCTGGCGTTTCCTAGACGGGCGAAAATGTCCTCTGTGTTAGGCATTGGTTCAGCATCAAAAATAGTCACACGGTTGAGCCCACGGAAGTCTATGCAGAATCTGTTGGATCCATCTTTCTTCTTTACCATCACTACGGGTGAAGAATAAGGTGAAGTTGATGGTTCGATGACCCTCATCTCCAACATCTTTCCAACTTCTTCGTTGATGACCTCCTTTGTAGTGTAGGGCAAAGGATAAGACTTAACCCGTACTGGATCCGATGTAGTGGTATGGATCTCGTGTTCAATCAAGCTGGTGCTCCCAGGGACATCTGTCAGTACATCCTTGAACTCCTGTATGAGGCATTGCACATCTCTACTCTGGTCCTTTGTGAGATCTTGACACACAACAACATCATCTTGAGTTTCATTTCCCCGGTCACCTGGTAAAGCTTCTAAAACTCTGTCATGATTTATATCATCTCCTTGGTCACTCTCGTCCAACACAGCCGTCATTACGCAAGCTAGAAATCCTCCTAGGTCACTCCCACGCTTTGGTTCGACGTACTTCCTAAGCAGATTAATGTGAAGGACTTTTATCTTGCCTTCTCGGTTGACCCTATAATCGGTAGGTCCAACTTTCTCAACAACATCATAAGGCCCCCTCCACTGAAGTAGCAACTTGTTTGCCTTGGTCGGCAGCAGTACCAGTACCTTATCCCCCGGTTTCAAGTCTCGTTGCTTGGCCCGTTTGTTGAACTGCTTCCTCTGTCGTGTCCTCGCCTCTCGAAGATTGTCCATCGCAACCTCGCAGGTCTTCTCCAATTTCTCCCTTAAATCCATGACGTACTGATAGGTCGTTTTGACTTCATCATCAGGCAAATCCTTACTCCATAGCTCACGTAGGATCATCATGGGTCCCCGAACTGTTCGTCCATATAGCATCTCAAATGGGGAAAACCCTAGGCTCTCCTGGGGAACCTCTCTATATGCAAAGAGTAGGGCGTTGATGAAACGGTCCCAGTCCTTCGGCCTCTCAGTGCTCATGCGCCTCAACATTTGCTTCAAAGTGCCATTGAACTTCTCGACCAGCCCATTACACATTGGGTGGTAAGGCGTAGTTGTCAACTGCCTTATAGATAGAAGTCTGCTCACCTCCTTCATCAACTCTGAAGTAAATTGGGCACCCTGGTCCGTTAACATTTCAGCTGGGACACCTACTCGGCTGAATATGTCTACCAGAGCCTCCGCTACACGTTCTGTCTCAATTCCGCGAAGAGCGACTGCTTCCGGATATCTCGTAGCATAATCGACGACCGTAAGAATATAACGATTACCTTTATCAGTGGCAGGATCCAATGGTCCGACAATGTCCACAGCAACTCGCTTGAATGGGGTTTCGACGAGTGGCATACTTCCAAGTGGCGCCTTTGCAACTCTTCCTTTGGGAAAGGTCCTCTGACATGCATCGCATGACCTACAAAAGCGGGTGACGTCTGCCTGGACTCCCGGCCAATAAAATTCAGATAAAATCCTACTAGCTGTCCGTTTGGCTGCAAGATGTCCCGCCATGATAGACTCATGGGCCAGCTTCAAAACTGTCTGCCTAAACTTCTCTGGAACTACCAGTTGACGAAAGACCTTACCATTCGCTGTTCTCGGACTGTAGAACTTCCTGTACAAAATGCCCTTATGGTAATATATCTTCGAGTGTCCCCCGTCACCTCGTTCAAAAACTTCTGACTTCTCTGTCAGCTTCCTGAATTTTCCCAACGTAGCATCACTCTCCTGTTCCACCTTCAGTTCATCTAAACTTCCAATGTCTCTAAGCATTTCCGGAACCTTCAGTGGTCTGTAATTCCCCTTCGTTTTCTTCTGTTGTCTGGTCTCAACTGCTTGTAGAGTAGTATCATCCTCAGTCCAACTTTTATTAGGTTGGTCCGGGGGTTTGGCCCCAACGACGTTACCTACTATCAGGTCATATAACGGCGTATCGAGTACCCAGGCTTCTATAGTGCCTCTCAGGTACGGCGTATCCACCTCCAACTCTGCAATTGGCACATTCAGCTTCGAGCCATCAGCCAAAGTACAAGTCTTTGTGCGGTCTGTTATCTGTAAAGGTTCAACCAAACTTCGCCGAACAACAACACCACTGCACCCGGTGTCTCTCAATACCTTGACAAGGCGTACCCCGATACGTCCCGTTACTACCGGCATCTCTGTTGAATAGGGTATCTTCATGTCACACGACAAGCTAAGCTCCGTACCGTCATTACCTTGACCAGCTGGGCCTCTTTTCCTCCTCTTAGGTACATCTTTCTTCTTGTCTCTTCTGGTATATTGCAACTTGTTATCGCCAACGCTAGCTTCTGTAACGGACGCCACCTTGTTTCCAGACTTCTTGTTACGACAGTCGAAGGAGAGATGTCCAAGTTTTCCACAGGAATAGCATCGCTTCTCAGTCACAGGGGTGGAGCTCCTCCTTCCCGTCTCGGTAGTGCTACCTCCCCCTCCAGCAGCTGATTTCCCACTACCTGTCGTTTTCGCATTCTTTAATGAAAGGGAACTTGCCGGTGCTCCTCTGGCTTCCACATATTGATCAGCCAACTTCGCCATATCCTGTATCGACGATGGAGTCCTTTCCTTTAGAAACAAAGACAAATCCTGATTACATCCGCATATAAACTGGTCTCGTATCATCAGGTCCTTCAAGCTGTCATACGTTTTGGCAGTTCCTGTCATATCCATCCACCTGTCTAGATAACTTTCCAACCTCTTGGCGAACTGGGTAAAGGTCTCGCCTCCCTCTGGTCTACTGTTCCTAAAACTCTTCCGGAAACCTGCTTCTGTCTTCTGAAATCTTTGTAACAAGGCCTTCTTCAGATCCTCAAAGTTCAAGGCTTGGGACACAGGTAACCTTGAAAACACATCCAATGCTTTCCCCTTAAGCAAGGCACTTAAGTTAGTCCCCCATTGGTCTCTCTTCCACCTCTGAGCAGTGGCATACACCTCAAAACGCTGGATATACGCATCCATACTATCTTTCCCTTCTTCAAAAGCCGGTAGCTTTGGACCCTTAGGCGCAACTGTTGAGCTCCCATGAGTATTACTAGTGTCATCTGCAATACCTGCCTCGTGTAACTCTAACTTACGCTTGTGCTCTCTCTCGGCTCTTTCATCTGCCCTTGCCTCTCTCTCAGCCTCAAGTCTGGCATGCTCGGCCTCCATCTTAAATGCTCTTTCACCTTCTTTCTCCGCTTGTTCAGCTTCAATCTCCGCTTTCCGGAACTTCCGTTCCGCATCCCGTTCATCTCTAGCACGATCCTGTGTCTCCTTTAGAAACCTCCGTAGCTCCTCTCCAGTGTAGCCAAGTTCCTTACCTGCTGCAATAATCTCATTAAGAGTCGACATACTGTGAACAAATGCAAAGGAACAGCCAAGTAGACACCACACAATCAACATAGAGTACTTACCCTTTTCCGAGACTAACATCCCATTCCAAGACCGCCGTCTCCAAATGTTACTCACCTGGTGTATAATCCCTTCCTCTATATAGTGGTTCTATTTCCAAAATATAACAACGAAGTAAAGGGAATAGGAAGAATGTCTAGCTCCCAGGAAATGCCTATCTAGCGAATTCCTTTTCTATTATTTACAAGTACCTAGTGAAATATTGCTTTAAAACCAAAACCCACACGTTGGCTTGTCCCACCGCTGCCACCAATTTTGTAACGTCGGACAAGCGTTCGAGTTGGTTTTTGGAATTGAAGACAATAAAATAGATTATACAAAACAATATTTATTAACTATTATGTACAAAAGCAAATAGATATATTCATACAAACGCACATTCACACCCCTTGCACACTCTGACATTCAATTACGGTTAAAGTCACGGAGTCGTCGACACAGAACAGCACAATACCGGTACAAGTACACATTAAAGGCACAAGTTCTCCACTCAAGAGACAGAAACACATGAGTAACTGAACCGCAGTTCAGGTATATCCCTCGTATGTCACGCACCTCCCACAGGGATGACTCACTATGAGTCCCAACAATACTTTCCCGCAGGTAAAGTATGAGAGCTAGCTGGCTATAACGTCATACCGTCAACAGCGTTAGAAGTCACCGCTTCATGATCTAGTGGCCGTAGTACGGACCACCATTCCTTATCATCCTTGGCTCTTTGACCCGTCTGTTTATCACATCAGACCTCCTGAGGCTGACCGGAGTTTTCTACCGGTCCTGATGCCGAAGTCGTGGTGATTGCCCGGTGTCCTGTTGTCCAAGGAACTTCACTCCGTCATGGAAAGCTTAAAAACACACAATGACACACGTGACAATTTCACACCAAACACTCATGCTAATTAACAACATATTTCCTAAAATGATATTCCAATAATATAATATTGTACTATATACCCTAAATACTTGCTATCATAAACCTAAATATGATTAAATATTAACATAAAACACTATTAGAATCACATGCCGGTCCATTCCTAACGCTACCACAATATACATTATGAATCATATATGGCCCGTATGGGCTTCCATACATTTGTACACAGGTAAAACTCACTGACCTATTTTACCTATAGATGGACATTCATACCAATATTTACGGACATATCAATACAACAACTGCAAATAACCTATAATAAACATCATAACATAACTATCACAACATAAACATTTATAAGCTATCAGATCAGCAACACCTATATAGACATATTATTACTAATCACCGCCACGCATGATTGGACCGTACACTAAGATATATACTAGAAATACATTTATCCGGAATACAAGACATTCTAAGATAGCAATTAGTGAAATAAATAGAAAGATATAACGTTAGTTACTCACCACAGTCTGTATTCCGTGCCTGTATCCATGATCAAAAGGATTCTGACTACAGGTGGTTACACTACAGCCATTACTCACGGCATAGCTTACCTGTAGTGACGCTAACCGACCTTTCGAAAGGCAGCCATCTTGGATTTTGACAATTGAAGTTTGTGATCGCTATTTCTCAGAAAGTACCAAAGGGATCTTTCTGAAGTTTCATATATAGGTTGTCCTTGGTCCCTAGTTATGCATATTTCATGTTGGGGCCAATCGGAAAACAACATGATCGACAAGCAGCCATCTTAAATTTTGACAATTGAAGTTTGTTATCGCTATTTCTCAGAGAGTACAGAAGGGATCCTCCTGAAATTTCATATGTAGGTTCCTCTTGGTCCCTCGTATTGCATTTTTGGGAACAATCTGAAAACAACGTGGCCGACAGCCATTATCGCTAAATCTCAAATTTCATATATAGGTTCCCTTTGTACTGACCGTAGGCCGGTGTTTTTTTCTCCGGGTACTCCGGCTTTCCTCCACCTCCAAAACCTGGCACGTCCTTAAATCACCCTGGCTGTTAATAGGACGTCAAACAAACTAAACCAAACAAATTTGTTTGAAAAGTACTGGAGGGATGTTTCTCAATTTACACAGATTAGTAAGAGGAAGAGAAAACAGAGAGAAGATCAATCTAACATGGAATCTATAAAGATCACTCAATGGTGGACGCCAAGATCCCTCTGGGATCTCTTGTTTATCTCCGTTTCAGCAAATACCTCAAATCCACTAAACACCGTTGCCAGCTCCCGGTACTCTTCCTCATAACTCCGTCCCCCATTTTTTTTCGCAATTTCATGGCATTGACATAGAAAACAAATATAAATATTATGGAGGCATCGACCAAGCCATATATATCACATACGATGTTTATACAATATGCGACACCGTCACAGGCTCGTTTTTTAGCAGTGAAAACATTAACCAACGATCCTTCGTCTCCACTCGCGTCGTTAATGTGCCTTAGATTGAACAAATAGCGAACCTTTCGCTGAAATCAACACCGCACAACGATAGATTTGTTATTGCTGAAATGCAAAAAAAAAAAATGATAAAAATTAAATTAGCTATCGATATCTCTCTCCGTGATCGGATCGAAAAAGTTCATGCTCGTATCTCTCGCCATATTCACGCTTCGCGCTCCCTGCAAGTGCGTCGCCGCGCCAAGTGAGATAAAAAAAATCCTTGAGTTTTAATTGATAATCTTTATTATACTGTTTCAGTATAAAAAAAAGGATAAATAAAATTACAAATGACACTGACTCTTGAGATTTTAATCCTACTGGATGCCATGTACAATGTAGGTATTGAGAATAAGATTTTGAAATTTCAGTCAAATTGACACTTTTTAGCCCCGCCTGTCAGCCCCTGGGGGTCAGTCAGGGCCAACATATGGGTACTATCAGCTGTTATCTAACGCTGATGATGTTGACCAGGTTTGAAAAATTCCAATACAAATCCAACAAATAATAGCCAAAAATGTGATTTCCCTATATCAACTATAGTAAAGTTTACCCCCTCCCCAGGGGCAAAATGCAAGACCCCTGTGTCATTAAATTCAAAATCTTGGTAAAGCACCATAAGACCCTTCCATCTATTGAGATTTTTTGATTCTACCAAATATAAGAGTAGAGAAGAAGATTTTTGAAATTTCAGTCAATTTGACCCTTTTTGGCCCCGCCCACCAGCCCTTGGGGGTCAACCAGGGCCAACATGTACATACCATCAAACTGTTATCCTATGCTGATAATTTGAACCAAGTTAGAATAAATTCCAATAGAAATCCAACAAATAATAGTCAAAAATGTGATTTCCCTATATAAACTATAGTACAGTTTACCCCCTCCCCAGGGGTAAACGTGAGACCCCAGTGTCATGAAATTCACAATTTTGGTAAAGCACCTTAAGACCTTTCCATCTATGAAGAGTATTTGATTCTACCATATTTGAGAGTAGAGAAGAAGATTTTTGAAATTTTAGTCAATTTGACCCTTTTTGGCCCCACCCCTCAGGCCCCTGGGGGGTGGGGACCATATAATTCACAATTTTGGTTGACCTTCATCCATAGAAACTTTCTGCCAAATTTCATTGAATTTTGTTCAGTGGTTTTGGAGAAGTCGAAAATGTGAAAAGTTTATGGACGCCGACAGACGATGACGGACAAAAGGCGATTAGAATAGGTCACTTGAGACTTTGTCTCAGGTGACCTAAAAAAAACTCAATTCCTTAAAATATCCATCATAACAAAACAAGATTTGTCTAAGAAAAATTTTTGATGTGATCATGTATGTGTGATATGGTAGTGTAATAAGTAAAATTGATAAAATATATTAATCAATTTTACTTACTACGCTACTATATCCATAATAAAATAAAATATTTTACCCTTTTTTCTTAATAAACCTTAATTCCTTAATCTATACATTTTAACAAATCTAAATTGGCCTGAGATAATTGATATTGATGTAAGTTATGTAAGGAAGGGGGGTCGCTTTCCCCCACTCCTCACATGACTCACATTAACATCACTTGTTGTTATAATGTTAACATCCAAACATTTTGTAGATGCTTTATGTTCTCACATATAGATTGATTAATTAATTGAAATAAATTATTGAAAATTTTGGTTAAATAAGTATTATTCTATAAATCAGATCGTGAAGTATCAACAGAATTGTATTGGGGTAGATCATTTCAAGTCGTGGCAGGTCTATACATTAACAGCAACATGATTTGGATTGGCTATGGTAAAGTGACCCCCTCCCCCTCCATCAAAAAATAGTTTTTTGCCAAACTTTCAGTAGTTTACTTCAATTATTTTCATTTTTGTATATTATAATGAATGAAAGGAAAACAAATAAAATAGTGTTAACTTTGTAGGTGTGTAGAGGGGCGGGAGTGGTGGGGGGGTCATTTTACCATGGCCATGGTAAAGTGACCCCCCCTCCAACTTCCCCCTCATTACATGACTCACATTAAATTCACTGATAACGATTCAATTACATTTTTTTAAATGTATAGATTAATGAATTGAGGTTTATTGGAAAATATAAAGTGAAAAAAATTAAATCCACAAAAAAAATATTTTCACTATAATCATGGTAAAGTGACTCCCCTCTCCCAACCTCTCTACAATAATCACCTACCCCAAGACCAATATTTTCTTGACTTTATTTATGTATATTATAATGAATGGAAGGAAAACAAATAATATAAATAATATAGTGTTAACATTGTAGGTGTGGGGGGGGGGGGGGGGTCACTTTATCATGGCCATGGTAAAGTGACCCCCCCCCCCCTTCCCCCTTATTACATGAATCGCATTAAATTAACTGATCACGATTCAATTCAATGGTTTTTAAATGTATAGATTAATGATTTGAGGTTAATTGAAAAAATATTTAGTGAAAAAAAAAAAAAAATCCACAAAAATATATTTTCACTATAATCATGGTAAAGTGATTCCCTCTTCCCAACCTCTCCATATAACTTACATCAAAAATCACCTACCCTAAGACCAATTGTCTTGACTTTATTTATGTATATTTTAATGAATGGAAGTAAACAAATAAAATATTGTTAACTTTGTAGGTGGTTGTGGAGGGGCAGGAGGGGGGGGGGGGGTCACTTTACCATGGCCATGGTAAAGTGACCCCCCCCCCCCCCCTTCCAGGCATAAATGACTCATCAAAATTAGTTACCCCAGACCAGACCAATTTTGTTGTTGTTGTTAAAATTTATAGAATTATTGATGCTGATAAAGGTTTTTTGAAAATAAGTTACCAAAATTACCAAAATTCATGATAAAAAAGCTTTATTTCTTCATTAATGTTCTCCATCAACTATTCACCTATATTTCACTATATAGTCAACCTACCCCTCCAAACTTGTACTGTTTATAATGATACAATATTGTTTTAATGAAAATATATAAAATGATATATGAAAATCATGTTTTAGTGACTTTAGTATGGGGGGGTCACTTTACCATGGGGGGGGGGGGGGGGGGGGGGGTCATTTTACCATAATGGTATTTTGACCCCGGGGTCAATTTACCATGGGGGTCAAAATACCATACTACACCGGGACCCTCCAAACTCTAGACAGACACTCTACCAACTTAGCTACTTGGTCACCGATGATCTACCCAGTCCAGTGCTGCTACATTCCTCCCTCCTTTATCCCCTTGCTTAGTATACTCCCAATGCTTTAACAATTAGTGTTGGCAAGGTCAGGAATTCTGTAACAGGAGAATGAGAAAATGAAGCAGCCAGACTGGAGTTTGAACTGGGGACCCTCCGAACTCTAGATGGATGCTTTACCAACTGAACTACTTGGCCACCGATGATTGAACTAGTTCAGTTCCGTTACATATGTATAAGAAAATTGTGGCATTTGAAGAATTTGTAAGGGACCACAGACCAGGAATAGGAGATATGGAATTTTATCTTAGGTAGATCCAGTTAATTTAGAGTGGAAAAAGAAACATATACACAAATACTTTCTTTTACTAAACATTTTTAAATTTTTAGCACATGCTTCGTTCAAAACTTTCTCTGCTAATTTTTCTGCCATTTCTATTCGATTCAGGTGATCCTGTGAGTGATTGTCTCCCTTACATTGATTGACAGTGGGATCTACATGGAAGTCCAGAAAATGCCCAACATGCTGTTTGATATTTAAAAAGTTTGTCGCTCAGATGTAGTTCTTGGTCAGGTAAGACAGAAGTTGTGGATGAAAGTTATGGAATTTTTTTTATGGATTTCAATGTATTAATGAAACTTTTAGTACATTTAATTGTGGTTTCAGTCCGGGGGCCACGGTGGCCCCGTAGTTAAGGAGTCCCGACACTTGATTACTAGCCCTCCACCTCTGGGTTGAGAGTTCGAAACCTATGTGCACAGCTGCCTGGTACTGACTGTAGGTCGGTGGTTTTCTCGGGGTACTCAGGCTTTCCTCCACCTCCAAAACCAGGCATGTCTTTAAATGACCCTGACTGTTAATAAGACGTTAAACAAAATAAACCAAACCAAACGTTTCAGTCCCAACTTAGGGGCCAAAAATCACATGTTTTAAGCTTTTATTTATGAACATGCGTTCTTTTCAAATCACCCTGAGTCGTGGTCCGTCAGTTGTCTGTCCGTCCGTCCGTCCGTCCGTCCGTCTGTCCGTAAATAATCCTTGTTATAACTATTTCTTGAAAATATTGGAGAGATATTCCTCAAACTTCATGTAGGGGCATTTGGCCATGTTGAAATTGAGAATTTAAGTTTGTTTTCTCTACTTCATGAATAGTACTGGAGGGATATTCTTCTTTCATGTATTGACTGGAATTGAGAATTGAAGTTTGTTATCTCTATTCCTTGAGAAGTACTGGAGGGATATTCCTCAAATTTCATGTGTAGGTTCCCCTTGGTACCTTAATTGCCAATTTTATTTTGGTTTTTGATCAGGAGAACAAAATGGCAGACAGTTGACTATCTTGTATTTTGAGAATTAAAGTTTGTTATTGCTGTTTCTCGAAAAGAATTGAAGGAATGCTTCTCAAACTTTACATATAGATTCCGCTAGTTCTTGCATGTTATCAGATTATAAAGAGGAAGAAAGAAGGGAAAAGTAGAGAGAAGATCAGTCTGACATAGAACCAATAAAGATCATTGAATGTTAGACACCAAGATCCTTCTGGGGTCTCTTGTTAATTAGTGATAAATGTTTTGGAAAAGAAAAAAACTTAAGTGAATTTAAGAAAGTGTGTATGAAACTTGTCAAAGTCATTGTCAGAACTAAATGAGGTGTATCAACACGGAAATCAAGAGACGAGTCATAAAAGTAAAGAAAACAAGGACAGTCGCTTAACAGTATGAGGGTTAGAAATGTAGGTTCAACCTTTAAATTCTTATTGGAGCTGATAGGGAAATAAGAAAAAGGTGGAAAAGTCCGAGATCAAGGCTGCGGGAAAATAAACAGGACTTTCTCATTGAAATAAGAAGTCGGATAAAGTTCTTCAGGAAAAACATAAAGTGACACTCATGTCAGAGATTTATTTAATGACATTGCTACAGAAATTCAAGGAAAGGTGCCAATTGTATACATGTTATATGGGGCCGCGGTGGCCGAGTGGTTAAGGTGTACTGACACATTAACACTAGCCCTCCACCTCTTGGTTGCGTGTTCGAAACCTACATGGGGCAGTTGCCAGGTACTGATCTTAGGCTGGTGGTTTTTCTCCGGGTACTCCGGCTTTCCTCCACCTCCAAACCTGGCACGTCCTTAAATGGCCCTGGCTGTTAATAGGACGTTAAACAAAAACAAATCAAACCAAAAACAGACATGTTTAATTTGTTGTTAATAATTTGTGGGGAAGACGGATCTGAACTACCGGATATTAACTTTTACCTTCATCCTTTAGATCACCATTGGGACCGTGTATAGTTGGGGATGCCAGGAACAAGTAATCATCAGCTGTTCATCCTACATATCTAAAAGATGTTTTAACACCAAATGCATGTGTACTGCACTTTTTGTATTTCATTTCTCATATTAGTTATTACGTCGTATGTATCAATCAAAGTTGTTGCTAAATGTTCTGAACATTGTTTCATTGCTTTGATTTTCTGTTGATTTTTCATTTTACAGTGCCAAACCCCAAGAGATATACTCCACTTTCAACGATAGATACTGGTATGACATCACACAGGATATATACTGGTATGACATCACACAGAATAGATACTGGTATGGACATCACACAGGATATATACTGGTATGAGATCACACAGGATAGATACTGGTATGACATCACACAGGATAGATACTGGTATGACATCACACAGGATAGATACTGGTATGGACATCACACAGGATAGATACTGGTATGACATCACACAGGATAGATACTGGTATGACATCACACAGGATAGATACTGGTATGGACATCACACAGGATAGATACTGGTATGACATCACACAGGATAGATACTGGTATGACATCACAAAGGATATATACTGGTATGACATCACAGAGGATAGATACTGGTATGGACATCACACAGGATAGATACTGGTATGACATCACGCAGGATAGATACTGGTATGACATCACAAAGGATATATACTGGTATGACATCACACAGGATAGATACTGGTATGACATCACACAGGATATATACTGGTATGACATCACACAGGATATATACTGGTATGACATCACTCAGAATATATACTGGTATGGACATCACACAGAATATATACTGGTATGACATCACACAGGATAGATACTGGTATGACATCACACAGGATAGATACTGGTATGACATCACACAGGATAGATACTGGTATGACATCACACAGGATAGATACTGGTATGACATCACACAGGATAGATACTGGTATGGACATAGTACCTGAGGTCTTACTGTGGAGGAGAGTAACTGAGGTCTTACTGTGGGAGAGGAGTACCTGAGGTCTTACTGTGGGAGGGGAGTACCTGAGGTCTTAATGTGAGAGGAGAGTACCTGTGGTCTTACTGTGGGAGGAGAGTACCTGAGGTCTTACTGTGGGAGGAGAGTACCTGAGGTCTTACTGTGGGAGGAGAGTACCTGTGGTCTTACTGTGGGAGGGGAGTACCTGAGGTCTTACTGTGGGAGGGGAGTACCTGAGGTCTTACTGTGGGAGGGGATTACCTGTGGTCTTACTGTGGGAGGGGAGTACCTGAGGTCTTATTGTGGGAGAGGAGTACCTGAGGTCTTTCTGTGGGAGGGGAGTACCTGTGGTCTTACTGTGGGAGGGGAGTACCTGTGGTCTTAATGTGGGAGGAGAGTACCTGAGGTCTTACTGTGGGAGGGGAGTACCTGAGGTCTTACTGTGGGAGGGGAGTACCTGAGGTCTTAATGAGGGAGGAGAGTACCAAAGGTCTTACTGTGGGAGGGGAGTATCCGAGGTCTTACTGTGGGAGGAGAGTACCTGAGGTCTTACTGTGGGAGGAGAGTACCTGAGGTCTTACTGTGGGAGGAGAGTACCTGAGGTCTTACTGTGGGAGGGGAGTACCTGAGGTCTTAATGTGGGAGGGGAGTACCCGAGGTCTTACTGTGGGAGGACAGTACCCGAGGTCTTACTGTGGGAGGAGAGTACCTGAGGTCTTACTGTGAGAGGGGAGTACCTGTGGTCTTACTGTGGGAGGGGAGTACCCGAGGTCTTACTGTGGGAGGGGAGTACCTGAGGTCTTACTGTGGGAGGGGAGTACCTGTGGTCTTACTGTGGGAGGAGAGTACCCGAGGTCTTACTGTGGGAGGAGAGTACCTGAGGTCTTACTGTGGGAGGAGAGTACCTGCTGTCTTACTGTGGGAGGGGAGTACCTGTGGTCTTACTGTGGGAGGAGAGTATCTGAGGTCTTACTGTGGGAGGAGAGTACCTGTGGTCTTACTGTGGGAGGAGAGTATACCTGGGGTCTTACTGTTGGAGGGGAGTACCTGTGGTCTTACTGTGGGAGGAGAGTACCTGTGGTCTTACTGTTGGAGGAGAGTACCTGTGGTCTTACTGTTGGAGAAAAGTACCTGTGCTGTTACTGTGGGAGGGGAGTACCTGTGGTCTTACTGTGGGAGGGGAATACCTGTGGTCTTACTGTGGGAGGAGAGTACCTAAGGTCTTACTGTGGGAGCGGAGTACCTGAGGTCTTACTGTGGGAGGGGAATACCTGAGGTCTTACTGTGGGAGGAGAGTACCTGTTGTCTTACTGTGGGAGGAGAGTACCTGAGGTCTTACTGTGGGAGGGGAGTACCTGTGGTCTTACTGTGAGAGGGGAGTACCTGAGGTCTTATTGTGGGAGGGGAGTACCTGAGGTCTTACTGTGGGAGGGGAGTACCTGAGGTCTTACTGTGGAGGATAGTACCTGAGGTCTTACTGTGGGAGGGGAGTACCTGAGGTCTTACTGTGGGAGGAGAGTACCTGAGGTCTTACTGTGGGAGGGGAGTACCTGAGGTCTTAATGTGAGAGGGGAGTACCTGTGGTCTTACTGTGGGAGGAGAGTACCTGAGGTCTTACTGTGGGAGGAGAGTACCTGAGGTCTTACTGTGGGAGGAGAGTACCTGTGGTCTTACTGTGGGAGGGGAGTACCTGAGGTCTTACTGTGGTAGGGGAGTACCTGAGGTCTAACTGTGGGAGGAGAGTACCTGAGGTCTTACTGTGGGAGGAGAGTACCTGTGGTCTTACTGTGGGAGGGGAGTACCTGAGGTCTTACTGTGGGAGGGGAGTACCTGAGGTCTAACTGTGGGAGGAGAGTACCTGAGGTCTTACTGTGGGAGGGGAGTACCTGAGGTCTTAATGTGAGAGGAGGGTACCTGTGGTCTTACTGTGGGGGGAGAGTACCTGAGGTCTTACTGTGGGAGGAGAGTACCTGAGGTCTTACTGTGGGAGGAGAGTACCTGTGGTCTTACTGTGGGAGGGGAGTACCTGAGGTCTTACTGTGGGAGGAGAGTACCTGTTGTCTTACTGTGGGAGGAGAGTACCTGAGGTCTTACTGTGAGAGGGGAGTACCTGTTGTCTTACTGTTGGAGGGGAGTACCTGTGGTCTTACTGTGGGAGGAGAGTATCTGTTGTCTTACTGTGGGAGGAGAGTACCTGAGGTCTTACTGTGAGAGGGGAGTACCTGTTGTCTTACTGTGGGAGGGGAGTACCTGTGGTCTTACTGTGGGAGGAGAGTACCTGAGGTCTTACTGTGAGAGGAGAGTACCTGAGATCTTACTGTGGGAGGAGAGTACCTGAGGTCTTACTGTGGGAGGAGAGTACCCGAGGTCTTACTGTGGGAGGAGAGTACCTGTGAGAGGGGAGTACCTGTTGTCTTACTGTGGGAGGACAGTACTTGAGGTCTTACTGTTGGAGGGGAGTACCTGTGAAAGGGGAGTACCTGTTGTCTTACTGTGGGAGGAGAGTACCTGTGGTCTTACTGTGGGAGGGGAGTACCCAAGGTCTTACTGTGGGAGGAGAGTACCCAAGGTCTTACTGTGGGAGCGGAGTACCTGAGGTCTTACTGTGGGAGGGGAATACCTGAGGTCTTACTGTTGGAGGAGAGTACCTGTTGTCTTACTGTGAGAGGAAAGTACCTGTGGTCTTACTGTTGGTTCCCTGACCCTTATTTGCATTTCCTTTGGACTACAATATAGGGTCAGGCATCGGCCACCCCATCTTTGATTTAACAGCAACACATGGTTTTGAAGCGGCCAAGACTTCTTGAATTTCATGAGGTGAAAATAGTTTATAAATTGTTATGTGATGTTAGTTTGACATTTGATATCAAGTGTGTAACAAATTGTTTTGGAATATGCTCTTTTCATTGGCAGCAATAATTTTGCAGAAAAATCAAGCGATTCGTTGTTTACAGTGGGTTGCAAACAAATGCAAACAAATAATGCTGAGGGGGGGTCCCCCATTTTAATACCATCTAATTATAATTTGTACCCCTTATGAGGGCAATTTGTTTCTGGTAGTCTCTTCGTCTTGCCTGATATCTTAAAATAGCTGCTTGGTATAATATTTTAAACTGCCATGTGATTTTGAACACACAAAAGGACAATTTTCAACGGCACCAAATGTATGGTAAAAATCCACTCTCCTTCCATGCACCTGTATAACCGTGCAGTTGAATATACGCATAAAGATACAATACAAATACAAATTATTGATTCAACAAACCAGGGCCATTATTGGGCAATACAGAATTTGAATGGAAGAGAGCCTGACATCCCCCTTTCAAAAGTCACTACTCCCCTTTCGCACCCTTCCCAATATATCTTCAAGGAGAAAATAGTAGGTCTAGTGTTTACTATTCTCTATCTTAAATGTGAATAAACAGCAATGTTGATTTGATCATTTCATTTGTTGTAGATTTGGCATGATGGCACAGCTAGAAAGATGCTTGTATTTGAAGAAAGCGTTACAACATTTTAATATGATTTTTTTTTATCAACCTGCTGTGACTTTCTTAAAACAGAAACAAGTGGAATCACTAACCATTTTAGCATCTAAGAAAGATTGTTTTTCAACTTTACCAACAGGGTATGGAATGTCCTTGATACATGAACTGTTGCCTGTTTTTGTTGAAGACTTACTTGTTGTGGTAATTTGTCCATTGAATTTGATTATTTCTCAAGAACAATCAAAGCTAGGAAATTTGACAAAATTTATTCGGAATATTGAAAGTGAAGAGAAAGTGAAATACACGTGTACATTTTTGGCCATCCAGAAGATATTTTGAACAACTCTATTTATTATATATTTATTTATTTATCCATTTCTCAGTCTTCAAAACATTTATTCTTAGTTGTTGATGAAGCACATTGTATTGTTAACTGGGGGCAAGATTTCACACCTGCATTCAGATTAATACCAGATCTATTAACTGCTTTGGAAAATGTAACTATTTTGGCTTTAACAGCAACATCAACGTCAGACAGTCGTGCAGATATTATCAAGACATTATGTATGAATAAACCCAGTATTATAAATATCTCCAGTATTGAATGAAAACATATATCTGAGATTATGGACTCGTCCACCAAGCACTGGGGGAAATCAAACTGTTGAAGCATCATATGAGCGCGTTTTAAAATTATTCTTATGTGAAATGTTGGAAAACATGGATAATTTCCCTCCGACAAACATTTACACAAAGTTAAAGTGGTGTGGGTATCGAGTGGAGTTGGCACACAATCCATCATGATGAGATATACAGTGGTGGGTATACAGTCCAGAACTGTAGAGTTGTGCAGTTTCCATTCACCACAATCTAATCAGGTATGTTCAAATATAGTTCAAGCTGGCACCAATTCTAAGATTTTCATTTTCATTATTTCATTTTTTATTAGGTTGATGTTTTTTTCGGCATAGCCGTCTAATTTTGTTTTGGCCCCGGATATGACGCGACTGGTGGCGTTTCTGTCAAGATGAAGTACGTGATTGGTCAATGTAGCGGTCAATGCAAAATGCAGATATACAGTTTAAAACGAAACAAAGTTAAAGGGACCTCATGGTAAACCAATATTTATTTTGTATTTTCTATCATATTATTGGGTATATCTTTTTAAAAAATAACCATTCGAATTTGATGATGTATGTACATAAAAACATCAATTATCAATTATTAAAAGGTTATCACTCTGAATATGCAAATTTTGTGACATATACGATAAACGCATGCACACAACAAACTAAAACACATGGAAACAAAAATGGCTTCCATTGTGAATCGACTGCGGTTGGAAACGATAACAGCTTCCGCAATGAAGAGAATAATAGGGAAATGGGTCAAACACAATCCTAGAATTAAACTTGGGAAGCAGTACAATAGATTGTAACAGTTCAAACATGAAAACAGCAGTAATACGGATGCCGCTCGTATTCTGCTTGATTGTTTGATAGTAGGTCATGACAATCTTGGTAGGCTAGTATTTACACAAACTCTGTAATATTAACACAAACTCTGTAATAGTTCCACAAGCTCGGTAATATTTACACAGTCTGTACCAGTACATCGCTAATGTCACTATACTATATGAACAGTGTTTACACTTATTTACACATAAATATGTGTGCCGTAATATATACAGAACGTGTTATTTAACATTTAAACCACTGTATAATATCGTTATCCAACTAACCCAGACGGAATATAGATATCGCCTTATAAACTATCGTCGGTTTGTGTTGCCACGATTTCAAAACAGTCACGTAATAATTTAAAAATAATTTCCGCGCTAAATTAAGAGAGGGATTCCCAACTAAATCGAGTGGTCAAGCTGGACATAGGGATTGACTGTGAACATTGGGACAGCACAGAAACATAACTGGTAAGGAACAAAACGCGTACATTCAGTGAAAATTGCAACGTTTATCGTGATGTCCCTTTTAAATTGAATGCAAGCTGAATAAGTGGATGCATCTATTCAAATGACACATTTGCAGTCCTATTACCACCAAAAATGATTCAAACTGATATAATTTTGTTATCCGTGCTGAAACTGCATATTTATTAATTAAAATGTAGTTCATTAATTTATTTCACCAGTAGTTTTACATTATAACCACCAGCATTAAAACTATGCCGTTTATCTTTTTTAAAGATATTTCTTGTTAGATTTTATTTCACTTTGTCTTTTCTTTTATTTCAGTTTACCACACCAACAGGTTGCTTAATTCATTGGTATCATTTATTTGCAAAATTGTTATCATTTTTCTAATTTTGCATTATGGTATAGATGAACATTATTTCATCAAAGATTTTCTCAAGACATGAAGAAATTTCATATTGTAAACCGCATGGGGTTTTCTCTCACATTAGCAAAGACAGCCTGTTGTTAACCTTCAATGTCTGCTCAATTATCTAGTAACCACAAAGAAATATATTAAATGTTTATAAAAGTGTTACCATAATAATATTGAATTCAGAAGAGGATTAATTGATATTAAACAATTGAAGAAAAGAAATTCCAACTGACTTCTTAAATTAGCATATTTTGATATATTTACACCACTGTTATATAAGGTTAATGAAGGTATCTTGGAAGAACTGAAGAGTGATGATCCCAAGATATTTCTGTATTCAGTTCTGGGCATTAATTCACTACATTTTCAACTGGTGTCATCATTAGATCCTGTTAAACCCACAGGAGCTTCACATGTTACTATGACAAACAATGAAGAATATATGTTTAAGAATAATAAGAAAAATTATTATAAAAATCCTCCACTCAGTCCCTTTATTTTGTTATTATATTAATTCTTTAGTAATGTGTCAAGCCCCTGTGGTTATACCATAGTCTGTGCATTAGATTCAGTATGTCATGTATAGTGTACGTGTGTTAGAGACTGTGTCGTAGTCTAGGCGTAACTATGTCATGTATTGTGTTTGTGTGTTAGACACTGTGTCATGGTCTAGGCGTTACTATGTCATGTATAGTGTACGTGTGTTAGACACTGTGTCATGGTCTAGGCGTAACTATGTCATGTATAGTGTACGTGTGTTAGACACTGTGTCATGGTCTAGGCGTAACTATGTCATGTATTGTGTATGTGTGTTAGACACTGTCGTGGTCTAGGTGTAACTATGTCATGTATAGTGTACGTGTGTAAGACACTGTGTCGTGGTCTAGGCGTTACTATGTCATGTATAGTGTACGTGTGTTAGACACTGTGTCGTGGTCTTGGCGTAACTATGTCATGTATTGTGTATGTGTGTCGTGGTCTGAGTCATGGTCTAGGTGTAACTATGTCATGTATTGTGTATGTGTGTTAGACACTCTCGTGGTCTAGGCGTTACTATGTCATGTATAGTGTACGTGTGTTAGACACTGTCGTGGTCTAGGCGTAACTATGTCATGTATTGTGTATGTGTGTTAGACACTGTGTCATAGTCTAGGTGTAACTATGTCATGTATTGTATATGTGTATTAGACACTGTGTCATGGTCTAGGCGTAACTATGTCATGTATTGTATATGTGTGTTAGACACTGGGTCATGGTCTAAGCGTAACTATGTCATGTATTGTATATGTGTGTTAGACACTGTGTCATGGTCTAGGCGTAACTATGTCATGTATTGTGTATGTGTATTAGACACTATGTCGTGGTCTAGGCGTAACTATGCCATGTATTGTATATGTGTATTAGACACTCTCATGGTCTAGGCGTAACTATGTCATGTATTGTGTATGTGTGTTAGACACTGTGTCGTGGTCTAGGCGTTACTATGTCATGTATAGTGTACGTGTGTTAGACACTCATGGTCTAGGCGTAACTATGTCATGTATTGTGTATGTGTGTTAGACACTGTGTCATGGTATAGGCGTAAATATGTCATGTATAGTGTATGTGTATTAGACACTGTCGTGGTCTAGGCGTTACTATGTCATGTATTGTGTATGTGTTAGACACTGTCGTTGTCTAGGCGTTACTATGTCATGTATAGTGTACGTGTGTTAGACACTGTGTCGTGGTCTAGGTGTAACTATGTCATGTATTGTGTTTGTGTGTTAGACACTGTGTCATGGTCTAGGCGTTAATATGTCATGTATATTGTACGTGTGTTTGACACTGTGTCATGGTCTAGGCGTAACCATGTCATGTATTGTGTATGTGTGTTAGACACTGTGTCGTGGTCTAGGTGTAACTATGTCATGTATAGTGTACGTGTGTTAGACACTGTGTCGTAGTCTAGGCGTAACTATGTCATGTATTGTGTTTGTGTGTTAGACACTGTGTCGTGGTCTAGGCGTTACTATGTTATGTATAGTGTACGTGTGTTAGACACTGTCGTGGTCTTGGCGTAACTATGTCATGCATTGTGTATGTGTGTTAGACACTGTGTCGTGGTCTAGGCGTAACTATGTCATGTATTGTGTATGTGTGTTAGACACTGTCGTGGTCTAGGCGTTACTATGTCATGTATAGTGTACGTGTGTTAGACACTGTCGTGGTCTAGGCGTAACTATGTCATGTATTGTGTATGTGTGTTAGACACTGTGTCGTGGTCTAGGTGTAACTATGTCATGTATTGTGTATGTGTGTTAGACACTGTCGTGGTCTAGGCGTTACTATGTCATGTATTGTGTATGTGTGTTAGACACTGTGTTGTAGTCTAGGCGTAACTATGTCATGTATAGTGTATGTGTGCTAGACACTGTGTCGTGGTCTAGGCGTTACTATGTCATGTATAGTGTACGTGTGTTAGACACTGTCGTGGTCTAGGCGTAACTATGTCATGTATTGTGTATGTGTGTTAGACACTGTGTTGTAGTCTAGGCGTAACTATGTCATGTATTGTGTATGTTTGTTAGACACTGTGTCATGTTCTAGGCGTAACTATGTCATGTATTGTGTATGTGTGTTAGACACTTGTCGTGGTCTAGGTTTAACTATGTCATGTATTGTGTATGTGTGTTAGACACCGTGTCGTAGTCTAGGCGTAGCTATGTCATGTATTGTGTATGTGTGTTAGACACTGTCGTAGTCTAGGCGTAACTATGTCATGTATAGTGTATGTGTGCTAGACACTGTGCCGTGGTCTAGGCGTTACTATGTCATGTATTGTGTATGTGTGTTAGACACTGTGTTATAGTCTAGGCGTAACTATGTCATGTATTGTGTATGTGTGTTAGACACTGTGTCATGGTCTAGGCGTAACTTTGTCATGTATTGTGTATGTGTGTTAGACACTGTGTCATGGTCTAGGCGTAACTATGTCATGTATTGTGTATGTGTGTTAGACACTGTCGTGGTCTAGGTGTAACTATGTCATGTATTGTGTATGTGTGTTAGACACTGTGTTGTAGTCTAGGCGTAACTATGTCATGTATAGTGTATGTGTGCTAGACACTGTCGTGGTCTAGGCGTTACTATGTCATGTATTGTGTATGTTTGTTAGACACTGTGTTGTAGTCTAGGCGTAACTATGTCATGTATTGTGTATGTGTGTTAGACACTGTGTCATGGTCTAGGCGTAACTTTGTCATGTATTGTGTATGTGTGTTAGACACTGTGTCATGTTCTAGGCGTAACAATGTCATGTATTGTGTATGTGTGTTAGACACTGTGTCGTGGTCTAGGTGTAACTATGTAATGTATTGTGTATGTGTGTTAGACACTGTGTCGTAATCTAGGTGTAACTATGTCATGTATAGTGTATGTGTGTTAGACACTGTCATGGTCTAGGCGTAACTATGTCATGTATTGTGTATGTTTGTTAGACACTGTGTCATGTTCTAGGCGTAACTATGTCATGTATTGTGTATGTGTGTTAGACACTTGTCGTGGTCTAGGTTTAACTATGTCATGTATTGTGTATGTGTGTTAGACACCGTGTCGTAGTCTAGGCGTAGCTATGTCATGTATTGTGTATGTGTGTTAGACACTGTCGTAGTCTAGGCGTAACTATATCATGTATAGAGTATGTGTGTTAGACACTGTGTCCTGATCTAGACGTAACTATGTCATGTATAGTGTATGTGTGTTAGACACTGTGTCGTGGTATAGGCGTAACTATATCATGTATAGTGTATGTGTGTTAGACACTGTGTCGTGGTCTAGGCTAAACCCTGATATCTCATTTCTGTTAATGTCTTTCTACAGATGGACAGACTACCACACATATCACATATAATCGTTATCACTGGGAACACCGTACATATCATGTCTCAGTTTTAATGCTGCTGTAACATGGATTTTGTATTTCTTTTTTAACTCCTTTCAGATTATGTTCAGGAGATTGGAAGGGCAGGTCGCGACGGAAAAGCTGTGGAGGCAGCTATGTTTGTAAATATATACCGATATAGTATCTAGGTATGCAGACTCTTCAATCAAAGAGTATGCAAGATGTAAAACATGTAGGAGAACATCAGTTTGTTAGGGCAGATGATACTGAACTGCTGAGTGAGGTGTTGAACCCAAGGATTATACAACGTATCATTGACTGTATGGAAATCCTTCAAAGTAGTGATGATGTCCAGAGAGTGATTCATCCACCAAAATCAATTGGAGACTCAGTGTTCCAGTTGATTCAATCTGCAATGTCTATTGATTAGTGATGTATTCAGATAATGTACATATTCATCTCATATCTATACATACTTTTAGAGCGATACGTTTGGTGTATATATACAAATATAGACTATATATCGTTTGACCATTGTCAAATAAAAGCCATTCAAAAGAACATTCATTGTCAATTGATTCAGGTGACAATTTAAGTCCAGGGGCATCTTGTTTCTTCTTACCAGTAGCTATATAGTTTAATTACTTACATGAGTATTATTTATGGAGAAATTTCAGACAAATTTGACATGTTTTTAGCCCACCATCATCAGATGGTGGGCTATTCAAATCGTCCTGCCTCCGTGGTCTCCGTCCGGCCAGCCGTCAAAAAGTGTCCAAGATTCTTTTCCAGGCTATAGCTCCATAACCGTTCAACACAGCTCCTTGAAACTTTCTGTATATATCAGACTAGTGCCCTAGTTGGGCCTTTTGCTAAAGCGGACCTTCCATTTTCAGCATTTTTTCTGTCACCATGGAAACTTAGTCAAAAATACCAGATTACTGTTTCCTTTTGTTTCCGGGCTATAACTCAAAAACCGTTCGATGCAGCTCCTTGAAACTTTCTGTATATATCAGACTAGTGCCCTAGTTGTGCCTTTTGCTATTTCGGACCATTCATTTTCGGTATTTTTTCTGTCACCATGGAAACTTAATCAAAAATACCAAATTACTGTTTTCTTAATAACTGTTACCTCGAGCTTGATATATACATATATTTAGGTTTTCATATATACCAACTGCGGGGCGCGGGGGATAATGCCAAGCTTTGCAGCTCCTTGTTCTAATTACAATTCACATATTTTAAAAGCCAAAAAACTAAATGTTTAGTCAGCACGCTAAAAGAACTGTTAAAATTGACTGTTTAAAAGTGTTGTTGAATGACTGTGAGGTCATAATGGAATAATTATGATGTCACAGCTATAGCAAAACAGTTATCAACACAAAATATTGTCATCAGCCAAACAATTCGTCTTTGGATTCATCAGATTATCTGTTGACCTCAATTCCAGTCAACAACTGTATACTGTTTTTCTGAGGTGTTTGGACAAACATTATGCAGTTGTTTCATGCCTCATCCCTGCAACCTCCAGAACTGTTTTTGTCTCAATTTCGATGAAAGTGAGATTAAATTGTTGCTTTTCTTAAACAGTAGATGTAAACCGTGCCAACATTTGCATTTAAAATTCACTGTTTACACTGTTATTGCTATCCAAATGAATTGTTACTTGGTGAGGTTACAGATCATACTGAACTCTCAACTGTAATTTGGAGGATGTTATCAACAAAGGGGCAAAGATGACTCGCCGGGTCACAAGACATAATTTTTCTTTATTCTTGTGTCACCGAAATATTCTTGAAAAACTAAATGTCTTAAACATCATTGTCGGTCAAATACACATATCCACAGCTTCGATTTAGATAAACACATCATTAAAATTCTTTGGCACCTGGCATCTGAGTATTTGCAAGCATGTAACAGTTTAATCATAAATTCAACATCTTAAATAACTTGAAATCTTAATATCTTAAAATGTGGAAGAAAAAAGATATTTACATGTTTCAAATGATTCTTGTAGATATTTTGAAATTTATCATAGCTGGTCATGTGCATTTACTTTGTTTATTAGGGCCCCGCATCGAGAGATGCGGGTGCCCTATAGTAATCAGGTTGTCCGTCCGTCCGTCTGTCCGTTTTTTTCTTTTGCGCCAAATTATTGACAAGAGTTGGAGGATTTCGGTGAAAATTGGTACATAGTGGTATTTAGGGAAGCCAAACACAATGGTCCACTTATGAAACCGTCTGATGCCATGGTAACAAATTGAGGTTTCTGATTGGTTGAAATTTCGATATTGTTCAATTTCGGTGAAAATTGGTACATAGTGGTATTTAGGGAAGCCAAACACAATGGTACCACTTACGAAACCGTCTGTTGCCATGGTAACAAATGGAGGTTTCTGATTGGTCGAAATTTAGTTATTGTTCGATTTTGGTGAGAATTGGTATATAGGGGTTTTGAGGGAACAATGGTTCACCTTTCCAAAACCTGTGTTGTCATGGGAATGAAAGAGAGGCTTCTGATTGGTAGAAATTTTGATATTATTTGATTGCGGCGATAATTGGTACATACAGGTATTGAGGGAAGCCGATTTTCGATGGTGTAACATTTTACATATTGACATAAAACCACAATACACACATACATATACAATACTATTACAGTCTTCCATTAGCATAATTTATGACTTATGCAAAGTTGGTCACAATCAAACAAGATATCAACTGACCAAAGTTGAAAGTCAATGGGTCATACATTAAGGCCGGATTGACATTTTTTAAATGGTAAATCTTAAGTTGGTCACAATCAAACAAGGTATCAACTGACCAAAGTTCAAAGTCCATGGGTCATATGTTAAGGTCGGATTGACATTTTTTAAATGGTAAAGATTTTGTTGTGACATTATGAAGGTAAGTTGGTGTCAAGTGACCAAATTTTGAAGTTGATTGGGTCTAAATATAAAAAGTTTTAAAACAAAAAAAAGGTGGAAAAAGTACTGGTTTGGATTTCTTATACCTCAAATGACAAAAAAAGGACATTATTAAAATATTTAAAAAAAATCCTTTTTTTCTCCCCCTTTCTTCACATTTGGTATGTTTTTTTTCTTCAGAAAACCCTCTCAAGTTTACCTTATTAAAATAACTGCATTGAGTTTATATCAGTTTGTGTGCTCCTTGATATTAGATTTGAAACAAATTTGAAAAGTGTAATGCTTGTAGAATTCTTTTTAGCTAGCTTTTCCATACAATAATAATAAGCAGTATCGTCAGTGGCCCTATTAATGCTAACATTAATGAAACAATAACAAAGGTTAATCAAAAACATATATCTAATAGTTTCATGTCAATATATTACAATCAGTGTTTTTCCTGGGTATTTTGGGAAAACTTCAATATGCCAAATTGGGAAAATTTGAGCGCAAACTGTAAATTTTTCCCAATTTATTACCACTGGTAATAAATTGGGGAAAAAATTACACCCAAACACACACATTGAATTAAACACACACATTGAATTTTCTATGCTAACCAATTTTACAGTGCACAGTGTATTCCTAAAAACGAAACTGGGAATTTTTTCATTGATTGTGAAAAGTCGTCATACAAATGTTATTGGGAATTTTCGAGTTGATTTTGGGAAAAAATCAGGCTAAAACACATTGAGAATGGGGTCGTTTGGCGCACCCAGTTATATAGGCAGGAAAAACACTGACAATAATTATTACATTTACCCTGAAGGGTCAGACACATAGCGGGGCCCTTTCTGACGTGTCAGTGTTCTAGTTTGTAGAGCTGTCATTGGGCCAAACTCCACCAGAGGAAACTGGCCAGATTGCAACAGGTATGTAAATGTTTGTTTCTATTCGAACGCAACGCAGAATCTGCTTCCGTCAGCGTTAAAAGCAATGATGCTGCAGCAAAAGGAACGATGCCTTAAATAACGAATCGAATATCGTATACATTTACCTATATAGCTAACTCTTGGTCAGAGGAATGAGGTGAATATTTAATTGTGTATAGTGTATTTATGTGCATAAATACAGTTTCTATAACATACTTAATTTATGCCGATCAGGCATTTTATAGTAGTGCATATATATTTATAGATAAAACATTTGTTTTGTTGCCATGTAGGCATTTTTTTCTTTCTCATAGCGACAATGAAACATAGTTTCCAAATGCTTATAAATGTAGGTTTTACTGCGATAATTTGTATTTCAAATATCATTTAGGGATTATTTGTAGTACCGATACTTTATCATATTCACACGTTCCAGTTATTGTGCTGTAATATGATTGTAAGAGCTAGACTACCTTTTTGTGTATTTAGTTGGAGTTACCTCCCTTGGTACACTTGATGACCTATATAGTTACGATGTTTCTGTAGAGTTTGTCTGCATTGTATGTTTTGTTTTTGTTTTTTTTTGTATTTGTAGTTCATACATTGACATGAATTAAACAACGAACAACGATAATCAACGTCATTAGTCTTTTGAGCCTTTTGTTTGACCAAGCCAGCTACAAAGTATGTGGAGGTTACTGTTGAAAAGCTGTTGCTCTGCTACCCAAGTGACAGGCGCAACAAGAATGCTCCATTCATGTCGCGATGGACACTAATCAAGGAAGGCTATTCCAGGATCCAGTTCCTGATTACGTCCAGCAGAAGGGTCCTTGATAGCACGGATATTCTACTTTCGAGTCTCAACCAGAAGTCTATGCAACAGTGGTAAGTTTAATGACCCATTGCATGAAATGTATGATCCAGCCAACTTTTGGATTGCATAGAAAAAGTTCCTCGTCAACTGTGGGCATACTACCATATATACAGTCAAAATGAGGCACAATCCTTCATAACACTTATGCCAACATCATGACATTTAACTTGTTTAAGAATCATACATTGAGTAGGCCCCTATTTGATGTCACATTATTATCTTAACAGAGGAAGATACATTCACATGTTGTAATTTTCCTTCTTTTTTCACAAATACCAGTTCTGTGGTATTGTCTTTTCCATTAAATTTATCTTCTTGACCTCAGAACTCCAAAGTCAATAATTTCCATCTATTGTTGGATCTCCATCCTATTACTTCTATGTAATCAATCAAATAAATGTTATAGTTGGTACCTCTATATTAAATATGAAGTCTTGGGGTAGATGTTTTACTTGAATGGTTTGAAGTATAATCTTACAATCATGGCTATTCTAAAGAAATCATCATGGTATAATAAGTTCTAACAAGCATGATTTCAGCCCATTTTAACCTGTGACCTTGAATGTAGGATGTGGTTATTCATTGACCTAACTTGATAGCCCTTCTTCCCAGCATAATACAGGCCAAATATCAGGTCTCTAGGTCTTTTTGTTAATATTCAGAAGAAGTCATTTATAGGTTTAAATATACTTGACACCTGTGACCTTGAATAATGCCAAGGAAATTCATTTGAACACAATTCTCAGCCTTTTTGGGGCTGTTAATAGGCCTTCGGGCAGGTGAGCTAACAAACTTGAGAAAATCATCACATTTATGTTGAACACTTTATTTGATTAATATAAAAAAATCATTTACAATTATGTTTTTGTTTTAGGTACAACAAAAAGGGGAAGGAGAGGGATCTCAAGATCCTAATGCAAGGCATTGCTCTTCCAACAGCTTCTATGACTGGACAAGGAGCACCAGTGTCTTTGCAGTCTGGAGAGACTCCTCCCATCCAGTGTCCACCTGATACTGCTGGCATGGCCAAGTTAAAGAAAATGACCCTAAAAGTGCCATTGACACCTAATTTGCTACCGCCAATCCCCCTTATGCCTTCTTCACCTGCCTCTGGACCTGTACAGTTCCAAGTGATAGTGACACCACCACTGCCCACAACCATGGTAACAACTGTACAGCCAGGACAGAAGTGGATGCAGGGATGGTAAAGAAAAGAAAGAACACAACTGTTAAATATCCTAAGTGTGGAGAAGAGAGAACATCTCCCACTCACCAACAGTACACAGGCTTCAGATACTGTGGAAAGACAGCGACAACACGTCCCACTCACCAACAGTACATGGGCTTCAGATACTGTGGAAAGACAGCGACAACACGTCCCACTCACCAACAGTACACGGGCTTCAGATACTGTGGAAAGACAGCGACAACACGTCCCACTCACCAACAGTACATGGGCTTCAGATACTGTGGAAAGACAGCGACAACACGTCCCACTCACCAACAGTACACGGGCTTCAGATACTGTGGAAAGACAGAGACAACATCCTTTGATGAATGGAAGACAAGTTTAAAAGAAAGGGATGTTGCCAGGAAAAGGAAAGGACCACAGTAGAGCCAAGTGAAGTCTGCAGCAGGGCAGCCAGTTTCCACAGTAGAGCCTCCTCAGTCATCAGTTGCTACCATACATTTATATGTACACCGGATGATACCGAAAGTTACGAATCCGACGGGGAGTATCTACACGAAGGGCATAAGGACATGGCTGGGGTATGTTTTATAGTGATACGTGGAATTTTAACATACTATCGGAAATATGATGATACCCAAGGAATTCTATCTCCTTTATACATATCAGTAATTCGTTAATCTCATAAACCTGCCGTGTTTGATTGATGCTCAATATTATCCGGCTGCCCTATTGTCAAACGACGAATTTGCTATGATTTTTGTCAAAAATACCCAATAATCGTGATCAAAACACGATGGAAAGAGTTTTTGCATTAAACACTGACTACAATTAACTATTAATAATCATCAATTTGTTTTGATTATAGCTATAAAGTTCCTTAATTGGCTAATTATAATGACACGAAAAAAGTCCGACGGAGAAAATCTCTCTCCAATATCTGAATCCGACGGGGAATATCAGTATACAGGCTTTCATTTTTAGCTCACCTGGTCCTGGACCAAGGTGAGCTTATGCCATACCGTGGCGTCTGTCGTTCGTCGTCCGTCGTCTGTCGTCCGTCCGTCGTCCGTCCGTCCGTCCGTCAACAATTGACTTCTTCTTCATAACCACTGATCAGAATTTGACCAAATTTGGTCAGAAGCATCCCTATGGGTAGGGGACTCAAAATTGTACAAATGATGGGGCTGACCCCCCAGGGGCCTGAAGGGCGGGAGCCAAAAGGGGTCAATTTTGCTATATTGATATAAACAACTTCTTCTCTGAAACCTAGCAAAGGATATTGCTCCTATTTGCCTGGAAGCATCACTATGAGGTGAGGATTCAAAATTGTACAAATGGTGGTGCTGACCCCCTAGGAGCCTGAGGGCAAGAGGGGCGGGACCAGAATGGGTCAATATAGCTATATTGATATTAACAACTTCTTCTCTGGAACCGAGCAATGGATATCACTCATATTTGCCTGGTAGCATCACTTTGGGGTGGGGATTCAAAATTGTACAAATGATGGGGCTGACCCCCTAGGGGCCTGAAGGGCGGGGCCAAAATGGGTCAATATAGCTATATTGATATTAACGACTTCTTCTCTGGAACCGAGCAATGGATATCACTCATATTTGCCTGGTAGCATTACTTTGGGTGGGGATTCAAAATTGTACAAATGATAGGACTGACCCCCTAAGGGCCTGAGGGGCGGGGCCAAAATGGGTCAATATAGCTTTATTGATAATACCGACTTCTTCTCTGAAACAGAGCAATGGATATCGCTCATATTTGCCTGGTAGCATTACTTTGGGGTGGGGATTCAAAATTGTTCAAATGATGGGGCTGACCCCCAGGGGCCTGAAGGGCGGGGCCAAATGTGTTCAATTGGGCTATATTGATATAAACAACTTCTTCTCTGAAACCGAGCAAAGAATATTGCTCCTATTTGCCTGGAAGCATCACTATGAGGTGGGGATTCAACATTGTACAAATGATGGGGCTGACCCCCAGGGGCCTGAAGGGCGGGGCCAAATGTGTTCAATTGGGCTATATTGATATAAACAACTTCTTCTCTGAAACCGAGCAAAGAATATTGCTCCTATTTGCCTGGAAGCATCACTATGAGGTGGGGATTCAAAATTGTACAAATGATGGGGCTGACCCCCAGGGGCCTGAAGGGCGGGGCCAAATGTGTTCAATTGGGCTATATTAATATAAACAACTTCTTCTCTGAAAACGAGCAAAGGATATTGCTCCTATTTGCCTGGAAGCATCACTATCAGGTGAGGATTCAAAATTGTACAAATGATGGGGCTGACCCCTAGGGGCCTGAGGGGCGGGGCCAAAATGGGTCAATATAGATATATTGATATTAACAACTTCTTCTCTGAAACCGAGCAAAGGATATTGCTCCTATTTGCCTGGAAGCATCACTTTGGGGTTAGGATTCAAAATTGTGCAAATGATGGGACTGACCCCCTAGGGGCCTGAGGGGTGGGGCCAAATGTGTTCAATTGGGCTATTTTGATATAAACAACTTCTTCTCTGAAACAAAGCAATGGATATTGCTCATATTTGCCTGGTAGCAACAATATGGGGTTGGGATTCAAAATTGTACAAATGGTGTGGCTGACCCCTGAGGGGCGGGGCCATGAGGGGTCAATTTGGCTAAATTTATATGAACAACTTCTCTGAAACAGCTCATATTTTACTATTAGCATCCTATTGGGGTAGGGATTCAAAATTGTATAATGGAAGGAGCTGACCCCCCAGGGGGCAGAGGGCAGGGTCAAAAGGGGTCACTTGGTCTAAACAAGATCTTCTCTGAAACTAAGCAATGGATATCACTCACATTTGTGTGGTAGCATCCCTATGGGGTCGCGCCAAAAGTCAATTTCATTTCATGGATTAACGCACCTTTTGGCATTTTTAGTATTAAAATAAAACCAATGTACATGTACCCATATAAAATGCTAATGATATATATTGACCTAGCAATACCAGCGACAAATATATTTAAGCATCATTCTTCTTTCATATCTCATGAAACCAGGTGAGCGATACAGGCCCTCTGGGCCTCTTGTTTCATTTTTATTCAGATTTCAAATATTTGAAATTAATATGACACACGATTTCATTTATTTCCAGATAAGTCTAGGTTAACCCAGTTATCGGAAGATTCTGGTGTTTTACATTTGATCCAGTGACTTCTTACCCGTTGACGTTTATGAGTATTTTTTGTAGGCGTAATAAAACGTTTAAGTTTAGGAGGTAACGAAATTGGATTTAACCCTCTTTTTTTGGGCGCGTGAAGCCGCAACGAACTCTTTTTACATGTTGACGTTATTAAAGTCTCTACTTCAAAATTCATTGGTAGGGGGTTATGGAAAATTGATATTCTACATTTGATTAACAATAGCTCGAAAACGAACACATCGACATATCATTTTTCATCATTTTCTGCTATGGCATGACACCTGATTTCCAAAAATAGATACGAGCATACAAGTTTAATACAGGCAAATCCTGGCTTCTCAGAGATGTACAATTCCTGTTATCATTTATATGATATTTGTCAATTGGACATTTTCACGTGTACATACAGCATATCAGTAACTCGTTACATACAGGATTCAGTGAAAGATCCAGGGTGCGGGATCGTTAAAATCCCCCTAAATTTACGTTTTGCCCCCACTTGCAGAATATAAGTGGGGGCCAATTCACGCAAAAACACTAGTGTGACCCGCATATGTATCAACATAACGCGGGTACAAGATGTGTTTAATAATATTTTTAAACATGTTTCTATCAATCAAACGAAATTATAGTAAGTACAATACCGTTTTGGTGTCGTCTTTACAACAAACATGATTTAGGCGGAAGTCGTAATTAGAGTTACTCCCCTTGAGTCGCAAGAACGCTTAAAAATATGACGAAAATCCAAGCGCTTATGTGACCTTTAACAACCCAAACATGGCAAAAGCCACCTCCACACATAAAAAAATATAACGTTTCTTTAGAATCATCATGATCATGATGTAGAGAGTAGGCCTGATAAAAACACCGAACATTATAAAGACACAGCAGCGGACACAACCAGAAAAGATACGAATAAGGAACATTCTGCAAAACAAAAAAACCAACGAAAACATGATTTCCATGTAGATCTAGTTTGATGTTCATTATACATTAACATCAATTTTTAGGTCATCTGACCCAAAGGGTCAGGATGACCTATAGTCATCGTGCTTCGTCCGTCGTCGTCCGCCGTGCGCCGTGCGCCGTCCGTAAACTTTTTCTTTCAAAACGCTACTCCTCCTTAACCCTTGGGTGGATTACTTCCAAATTTGGTTTGAAGCATCATTGGGGGAGGGCAATCATATTTTATATAAATGAGGCTGGTCTGACCCCTGGGGCCAGAAGGGCGGGGCCCCAAAAAGGGAACTTAGGTGAATATTGCTATAAAATCCTACTCCTCCTTTACCCTTGGGTGGATTACAACTAAATTTGGTGTGAAACATCATTGGGGGAGGGCGGTCATATTTTTAGGTCATCTGACCCAAAGGGTCAGGATGACCTATAGTCATCGTGCTTCGTCCGTCATCGTCCGCCGTGCGCCGTGCGCCGTCCGTAAACTTTTTCTTTCAAAACGCTACTCCTCCTTAACCCTTGGGTGGATTACTTCCAAATTTGGTTTGAAGCATCATTGGGGGAGGGCAATCATATTTTATATAAATGAGGCTGGTCTGACCCCTGGGGCCAGAAGGGCGGGGCCCCAAAAAGGGAACTTAGGTGAATATTGCTATAAAATCCTACTCCTCCTTTACCCTTGGGTGGATTACAACTAAATTTGGTGTGAAACATCATTGGGGGAGGGCGGTCATATTTTTAGGTCATCTGACCCAAAGGGTCAGGATGACCTATAGTCATCGTGCTTCGTCCGTCATCGTCCGCCGTGCGCCGTCCGCCGTGCGCCGTCCGTAAACTTTTTCTTTCAAAATGCTACTCATCCTTAACGCTTGGGTGGATTACTTCCAAATTTGGTTTGAAGCATCATTGGGGGAGGGCGGTCATATTTTATATAAATGAAGTTGGTGTGACCCCTGGGGCCTGAGGGGCGGGGCCCCAAAAGGGGAACTTTGATGAAATTTTGCTATAAAATCCTACTCGTCCTTAACCCTTTGGTGGATTTCAACCAGATATTGTGTGAAACATCATTGGTGGAGGGTGGTCATATTTTATATAAATGAGGCTGGTGTGGCCCCTGGGGCCAGAGGGGCGGGGCCCCAAAAGGGGAACTTTGATGAAATTTTGCTATAAAATCCTACTCGTCCTTAACCCTTTGGTGGATTTCAACCAGATATTGTGTGAAACATCATTGGGGGAGGGCGGTCATATTTTGTATAAATGAAGTTGGTGTGACCCCTGGGGCCTGAGGGGCGGGGCCCCAAATGGGGAACTTTGATGAAATTTTGCTATAAAATCCTACTCCTCCTTAACCCTTTAGTAGATTTCAACCAGATATGTTGTGAAACATCATTGGGGGAGGGTGGTCATATTTTATATAAATGAGGCTGGTGTGAGCCCTGGGGCCAGAGTGACGGGCCCAAAAAAGGGAACTTTGATGAAATTTTGCTATAAAATCCTACTCGTCCTTAACCCTTTGGTGGATTTCAACCAGATATTGTGTGAAACATCATTGGTGGAGGGTGGTCATATTTTATATAAATGAGGCTGGTGTGGCCCCTGGGGCCAGAGGGGCGGGGCCCCAAAAGGGGAACTTTGATGAAATTTTGCTATAAAATCCTACTCCTCCTAACACCCATAGTGAATTATTACCAAATTTGGTGTGAAACATCATTGGAGGAGGACAATCATATTTCATATAAATGAGGCTGGTTTGACCCGTAGGGCCAGAGGGGCGGGGCCCCAAAAGGGGAACTTTGGTGAATTTTTGCTATAAATCCTACTTCTCTCTAACCCTTGGGTGGATTAATACGAAATATGGTGTGAAACATCCTTTGGGAAGGGTGGTCATATTTTATATGAACGAGGCTAGTGTGACCCCTGGAGCCTGAGGGGCAGGGCCCCAAAAGGGGAACTTTGGTGAATATTTGCTGTTAAATCCTAATCCTCCCAAACCGTTTGGTGGATTACAACCAAATTTGATGTGAAACATAAGGTGACGGCAATCATATTTTTTAATGAGACAGGTTTGACCCCTGGGGAAAAAAAGATGGGGCAAAAGGAGCGCTTAGGTTAGACATTTCTTAAAAATGCAATTCCTCCTTAATGCCTGAATTGATTACAACCATATTTAGTATGAAACATCATTGGGGAAAGGCAATCCTAATTGATATAAATGAGTCTTGTCTGACCCATTGGGACAGAGGGGCATGCCCCAAAAATGGGAACTTGGCTAAAATTTTGCTTTATGATGCTGCTCTTCCTGGACAAGCTAAATGGATAAAAACCAAATTTGATCTAAAACATAACTGGCTGCGATAAATAATTTATGGTAATAATGCTGGATTGGGGTGTGTGTCCCTGCTGTAAGTGTAAGTGTTTGTCAGATGACCGTTAAGGCCCATGGGCCTCTTGTATATAAATGAAGTTGGTGTGACCCCTGGGGCCTGAGGGGCGGGGCCCCAAAAGGGGAACTTTGATGAAATTTTGCTATAAAATCCTACTCCTCCTTAACCCTTTAGTGGATTTCAACCAGATATGTTGTGAAACATCATTTGGGGAGGGCGGTCATATTTTATATAAATGAGGCTAGTGTGACCACTAGGGCCTGAGGGGCGGGGCCCCAAAAGGGGAACTTTGATGAAATTTTGCTATAAAATCCTACTCCTCCTTAACCCTTTAGTGGATTTCAACCAGATATGTTGTGAAACATCATTTGGGGAGGGCGGTCATATTTTATATAAATGAAGTTGGTGTGACCCCTGGGGCCTGAGGGGCGGGGCCCCAAAAGGGGATCTTTGATGAAATTTTGCTATAAAATCCTACTCCTCCTTAACCCTTTAGTGGATTTCAACCAGATATGTTGTGAGTGAAACATCATTTGGGGAGGGCGGTCATATTTTATATAAATGAGGCTAGTGTGACCCCTGGGGCCTGAGGGGTGGGGCCCCAAATGGGGAACTTTGATGAAATTTTGCTATAAAATCCTACTCATCCTTAACCCTTTAGTAGATTTCAACCAGATATGTTGTGAAACATCATTGGGGGAGGGTGGTCATATTTTATATAAATGAGGCTGGTGTGAGCCCTGGGGCCAGAGTGACGGGCCCAAAAAAGGGAACTTTGATGAAATTTTGCTATAAAATCCTACTCGTCCTTAACCCTTTTGGTGGATTTCAACCAGATATTGTGTGAAACATCATTGGTGGAGGGTGGTCATATTTTATATAAATGAGGCTGGTGTGGCCCCTGGGGCCAGAGGGGCAGGGCCCCAAAAGGGGAACTTTGATGAAATTTTGCTATAAAATCCTATTCCTCCTAACACCCATAGTGAATTATTACCAAATTTGGTGTGAAACATCATTGGAGGAGGACAATCATATTTTATATAAATGAGGCTGGTTTGACCCCTAGGGCCAGAGGGGCGGGGCCCCAAAAGGGGAACTTTGGTGAATTTTTGCTATAAATCTACTTCTCTCTAACCCTTGGGTGGATTAATACGAAATATGGTGTGAAACATCCTTTGGGAAGGGTGGTCATATTTTATATAAACGAGGCTAGTGTGACCCCTGGGGCCTGAGGGGCAGGGCCCCAAAATGGGAACTTTGGTGAATATTTGCTGTTAAATCCTAATCCTCCCTAACCTTTTGGTGCATTACAACCTAATTTGATGTGAAACATAAGGTGACGGCAATCATATTTTTTAATGAGACAGGTTTGACCCCTGGGGAAAAAAAGATGGGGCAAAAGGAGCGCTTAGGTTAAACATTTCTTTAAAATGCAATTCCTCCTTAATGCCTTAATTGATTACAACTATATTTAGTATGAAACATCATTGGGGAAAGGCAATCCTAATTGATATAATTGAGTCTTGTCTGACCCATTGGGACAGAGGGGCATGCCCCAAAAATGGGAGCTTGGCTAAAATTTTGCTTTATGATGCTGCTCTTCCTGGACAAGCTAAATGGATAAAAACCAAATTTGATCTGAAACATAACTGGCTGCGATAAATAATTTATGGTAATAATGCTGGATTGGGGTGTGTGTCCCTGCTGTAAGTGTAAGTGTTTGTCAGATGACCGTTAAGGCCCATGGGCCTCTTGTTGTTTGATCATTTTCCGAATGAAAAAAATCTGTTAGCATATGATATTCAGTCTTTCTTTTAAAAGTTCTGCATATAAAGAAACTGTTATTGCCAAGTTTTATTGTACCAAATAAATTGTTTTCAGCAGCTATGAATAGCAATTATTTAAAGGAAATGATGCAATAAGTCATTCTTAAAATGTAATAGTACTTTAAAAACAGATCCAATTTTATAGTCATGATCAAGAGCCCCCATCTTTTTCAATTTGATGGGGGCATACCCTCAGTTACACAATTTTCTGTATCCATCACTGCAGGATTGAATCGAAGTTTCACATAATATCTAATAGTGAATTGTTTTGCAATCTATAATACGACATTTAAGCGTCCGAGAGAGGCAGTAGCACCTGGGAGTAGATCAGCGCAGCATCTAACATATGGAGTAATTGCCGGGCACCATTGCAGATTTAAATGATTTCACTTGGCTTACGGGTGAGGTTAGAAACATTTTCTGTTAGATGCGCTTGCTCTATGGAGTTTTATTCATCAAATTGTTGTAAACAGTTTTTTTTTTTTTAGTTTGTTTTTTAGTTTGTTGGCAGTTTCGCTAATTCTAGACAATAAGTGGAATTGAGCTTCATAAGTTCGAAAGCAACTGGACCCATACATACAGTTTTCAGCTAGACTTATTACATTTTGATAACTGAGCCCTGAACACGCGTGTAGCGCAATACACACACTGTACGATGCTTGACATACTTGTACATGTCTATATTTACATTTACACTGCAGCCCCACTATATAACTTAACCAAACTCACTATAAGGTTACGAGTCCATAACGTCATTACTATAGTGACGTCATAATTGCCACGACGGCGATAACGAAAGATGGCTGTTGCAAAGGTGGTTCCGGTTTTGACAATAATAATTTGTTCATTCATCGCAGGAGCAAAATTCCTGGATATAGTCTTTAAAAATCGTTGTCAAATGTAAGTATAAGCATTGAACTGCTTTCATTTGGAAGTTATGGGCTGATGAATGCTAACTGGAGAAAGGCAAATTAAACATGCAGCTCTAGCACTTCATTGAATTTGCCTTTGTCCTGTTGGCATTCATCAGCCCATAACTTCCAAATGGAAGAAGCTCAATGCTAAGTATCACACAGTCGTGACTTTGTGTACTGATATTCCCCGTCGGATTCAGATATTGGAGAGAGATTTTCCCCGTCTGAATTTTTCGTGTCATTATAATTAGCCAATTAAGGTACTTTATAGAAATTGATGAATATTAATAGTTTATTGTAGTCAATGTTTAATGCTAAAACTCTGTCCATCATGTTTTTATCGCGATTATTGGGTATTTTTGACAAAAATCATAGCAAATTCATCATTTGACAATAGGGCAGCCGGATAATATTGAGCATCAATCAAACACGGCAAGTTTATGAGATTAACGAATTACTGATATGTATAAAGGAGATAGCGTAGAATTCCGTGGGTATTATCACCACCACATACTTCTGGTGATCCTATCTCTTCGGGAATCATCCTTTCTCTATCTGGCTCTCCGTTTCTTCTCTCTACACATTTCCTTCTCTCTCATATATATCTACAAACTACTGTCACTAATTCTACATTTACTAAATCCACTAATTATATTGGTTAAATATACCCTAAGGAGGCGGGACTTAACTTATTGGGACTGAAGTCTTTGATGACCATTTCCCTGTCGAAGGTTCCAGATTACACCCATCAACTGATTAGTGTAAATGAGCCCTACATCCACACACCATTGTCCACCAACCCTTCACACAGACAATACCACACTCTTCATTCTCTTCGACTTCCTACCACTGTGTGTGGCCTGCTCTGCTAATAGCTCAATCTCTTTTTAATATCTTTTCAATTACTATCTTCTTACTTTTCTGATCTTACAAACTGTCCGTTTCCTACCTGTCATGGTATCATCATATTTCCGATAGTACCGTATGTTAAAATTCCACATATCACTATAAAACATACCCCTGCCATGTCCTTACGCCCTTCGGGTAGATACTCCCCGTCGGATTTGTATATACTCCCCGTCGGATTTGTAACTTCCGGTATCACCCGGTGTATGTAGGACAATTTGTGGAGAAGGAAATGGTTGCAACAAAAGCCATAAAAATTTGATGCGACCTACCCTATGACAAATATTTCTTTTAATATTATGATACAGTGGAAGGTTCCAAGCCCTTGCAAAAGCAGAAGTTTTTTTTATGACTTTCTTATCTTATTCCAGATTTGTCATATATGTTCATATTTTCATGATATTGAGTAACAAGAGATCCCAGAGGGATCTTGGCGCCCACCATTGAATGATCTTCATAGGTTCCATGTTAGATTGATCTTTTCTCTACTTTTCCCTTCATTTTACTAATCTGTGCAAATTGAGACATCCCTCCAGTACTTTTCAAACAAGGGAATCCTAGCTATATAAGAAATTTGAGATTTAACGATAATGGCTGTTTGTTTGCCAGGTTGTTTTCAGGACAGACTGGTCCAAAAATGCAATACAAGAAACCAAGGGGAACCTACTTATGGAATTTGAGAAAGATCCATTCAGTACTTTGAGAAATAGAGATAACAAACTTCAATTGTAACAAGAGATCCCAGAGGGATCTTGGCGCCCACCATTGAATGATCTTTATAGGTTCCATGTCAGATTGATCTTTTCTCTACTTTTCCCTTCCTCTAAGTCTTACTAATCTGTGTAAATTCAGAAACAGCCCTCTAGTACTTTTCAAACAAGGGGAACCTATATATAAAATTTAAGATTTAGCGATAATGGCTGTCTGTTTTCTGTTTTCGGATTGGTCCCAAAATGCAACACCAGGGACCAAGGGGAACCTACATATGAAATTTGAGAAAGATCCCTTCAGTACCTTCTGTAAAATACCGATAACAAACTTCAATTGTCAAAAATACAAGATGGCTGCCTGTCGGGCAGGTTGTTTTCTGACTGGTCTCAAAATCCAATATGCATAACTAGGCACAGAGGGCAACCTACAAATGAAATTTCAGAAAGATCCCTTCAGCAATTTCTGATAAATAGCGATAACAAACTTCAATTGTCAAAATCCAAGATGGCTGCCTGTCGGCCATGTTGTTTTCCTATTGGTCCCAAGATGCAATATGCAGAACTACAGACCAAGGGGAACTTACAAAAACGTTTGAGAAAGATCCCTTCAGTACTTTCTCAGAAATAGCGATAACAAACTTCAATTGTCAAAATCCAAGATGGCTGCCTGTCGGCCAAATTGTTTTACGATTAGTCTCAAAATGCAATATGCATAACTACAGACCAAGGGGAACCTACATATGAAATTTGAGAAAGATCCCTTCAGCACTTTCTTAGAAATAGCGATAACAAGTTTCAATTGTCAAAATCCAAGATGGCTGCCTGTCGGCCATGTTGTTTTACGATTAGTCTCAAAATGCAATATGCATAACTAGGCACCGAGGGGAACCTACAGATGAAAATTTGAGAAATATCCCTTCAGCACTTTCTTAGAAATAGCGATAACAAGTTTCAATTGTCAAAATCCAAGATGGCTGCCTGTCGGCCATGTTGTTTTCCGATAGGTCTCAAAATGTAATATGCATAACCAGGCACCAAGGGGAACCTATATATGAAATTTGAGAAAGATCCCTTCAGTACTTTCTGAGAAATAGCGATAACAAACTTCAATTGTCAAAATCCAGATGGCTGCCTGTCGGCCATGTTGTTTTCCGATTGGTCTCAAAATGCAATATGCATAACTAGGCACCAAGGGGAGCCTACATATGAAATTTGAGAAAGATCCCTTCAGTACTTTCTAAGAAATAGCGATAACAAACTTCAATTTTCAAAATCCAAGATGGCTGCCTGTCGTCCATGTTGTTTTCCGATTGGTCTTAAAATGCAATATGCATAACTAGGCACCAAGGGGAACCCACATATGAAATTTGAAAAAGATCCCTTTAGTACTTTCTCAGAAATAGCGATAACAAACTTCAATTATCAAAATCCAAGATGGCTGCCTGTTGGCCATGTTGTTTTCCGATTGGTCTCAAAATGCAATATGCATAACTAGGCACCAAGGGGAGCCTACATATGAAATTTCAGAAAGATCCCTTCAGTACTTTCTCAGAAATAGCGATAACAAACTTCAATTATCAAAATCCAAGATGGCTGCCTGTCGGCCATGTTGTTTTCCGATTGGTCTCAAAATGCAATATGCATAACTAGGTACCAAGGGGAACATACATATGAAATTTGAGAAAGATCCCTTTAGTACTTAATCAGAAATAGCGATAACAAACTTCAATTGTCAAAATCCAAGATGGCTGCCTGTCGGCCATGTTGTTTTCCGATTGGTCTCAAAACGCAATATGCATAACTAGGCACCAAGGGGAACCTTCATATGAAATTTGAGAAAGATCCCTTCAGTACTTTCTGAGAAATAGCGATAACAAGAATTGTTTACGGACGGACGGACGGACCACGGACGCAGGGCGATTTGAATAGCCCACCATCTGATGATGGTGGGCTAAAAATGATGGCTTTTCATAAATTTGAGTCATATAGCAAGTTCTGCAAAGAAGAAAAAGCTTCCATAGTTCAACTGGAAAGAACAATTTCCTTCTTTTTGGAAAGTGATCCGAGTTCAAATCTCGGTGGAAGTACTACATATTTGCAGTTCTTGATATTTTGTAACAATATCTGTTGTCATCAAATGGATATCTTGTTATCAATATTTTTGTTTGAAAAGATGAAAGATCAAAAGAAAAACAAATGATTGACTGAAAAGAAGATTGAACTAGTTAACACATATAGAGTGTTTTCATGAAAAATTTGTTTGAAAAGATAAAAGATAATACAGAGTTTCTGAGAAATACACACTCTCTATGTGTTAACTAGTTCATTCAATCTTATTTTCAGTCCTTTGTTTGTTTTCCTGTTCTTTTTCCTTCATTCTTCTCTCTCCCTTCTGCTCTTTCCCTCTTTTCTTTTTTTCTTCTTATTTTTTTATGGTTCAGCTCTGGAGACAAAGGGTTGAAGATTTTTTTTATTATATATTTTTTGATGAATATATATTATATATCTATCAATATTTGTAGATATTTATATCCACATATGTGTGTATAGTTGTTATAATTCATATTTGTTCAGAATGAAAATTGTCTTTAAACACAAGCAACAGTTTAAGGTCATTAAGTACTATTAATAATAATGGTATTGTGAGGTCATTTTATACCCTCTTCTTAGTGTGAGGATCACAGAAGTACATGTCCTGTCAATGTCCTAGGTTTCTTGATAAATGACAATATTATTTGTGTAATAAACATTTATCAAGTAAACCTAACATAATGTTACTGTTATAATAAAAACCCAGGAATTTATTGTTCCTCAGAAATGGTAAAAATTAATATAAAGAAAATGTATAGTATATAACTGTTATTTGTTTGACAGGCAGTCTTTCATAGGTAATAATCTTACTTCTTACATGAAATTACTGTTTTTTGATAGATGGGGAGGAATTCACATGCAGCATGTGAATGACTTCTACAAGCCTGACCTGGAATCAGATTACCCTGTGGTGGACGGTATAAACTCTCAGTACAATGTTACCAGCACACCAGGGACGTGTGTTATGAAAGCTACTCTAGGAAGGTAGTCAAGATAAAGAAAAAATTGAATGGTTTCCCATTAAATATAACATATATGTCACTAGTATAACAGAATATTTCGATATTTTTCACTCATGCTTCACACTCGTGAAAATATCAATATTCTGTCATACTCATGAAACATGTTATATTAAAGGGGAACCATTCAATATCCTCTATTTATTTAGGCCTGGTGTATCATCTAGTGAGGTAAGTCTTTATATTGAGGCCTGGTATATCATCTAGTGAGGTAAGTCTGTATATTGAGGCCTGGTATATCATCTAGTGAGGTAAGTCTGTATATTGAGACCTGGTGTATCATCTAGTGAGGTAAGTCTCTATATTGAGGCCTGGTGTATCATCTAGTGAGGCAAGTCTCTATATTGAGGCCTGGTGTATCATCTAGTGAGGCAAGTCTCTATATTGAGGCCTGGTGTATCATCTAGTGAGGTAAGTCTGTATATTGAGGCCTGGTGTATCATCTAGTGAGGTAAGTCTCTATATTGAGGCCTGGTGTATCATCTAGTGAGGTAAGTCTCTGTATTGAGACCTGGTGTATCATCTAGTGAGGTAAGTCTCTATATTGAGGCCTGGTGTATCATCTAGTGAGGTAAGTCTCTATATTGAGACCTGGTGTGTCATCTAGTAAGGTAAGTCTCTATATTGAGGCCTGGTGTATCATCTAGTGAGGTAAGTCTCTATATTGAGGCCTGGTGTGTCATCTAGTGAGGTAAGTCTCTATATTGAGGCCTGGTGTATCATCTAGTGACTAGGTAAGTCTCTATATTGAGGCCTGGTGTATCATCTAGTGAGGTAAGTCTGTATATTGAGGCCTGGTGTATCATCTAGTGAGGTAGGTCTCTATATTGAGGCCTGGTGTATCATCTAGTGAGGTAAGTCTGTATATTGAGGCCTGGTGTATCATCTAGTGAGGTAAGTCTGTATATTGAGGCCTGGTGTATCATCTAGTGAGGTAGGTCTCTATATTGAGGCCTGGTGTATCATCTAGTGATCAGGCAAGTCTCTATATTGAGGCCTGGTGTATCATCTAGTGAGGCAAGTCTCTATATTGAGGCCTGGTGTATCATCTAGTGAGGTAGGTCTCTATATTGAGGCCTGGTGTATCATCTAGTGAGGCAAGTCTCTATATTGAGTCCTGGTGTATCATCTAATGAGGTTAATGCACATCAACATGTAGTTTTATTTGTGATTTTTCTTGTCAGGCAGTCACACCATTGAACAACTGGCTGGTGAGAGAAAAGTTTTGTTCTATGGTTCTGGGTTGACAGCCTCTGTTCTCCCGGCGGATCACCAAGGTAACCTCCCAATCATCCGGGTATTAGTGGATTTGCTAATTTGCATCATGAAGAGGATTATAAATGCAGTTGTTTTGGAAATACTCCTGTTTTGGTACCGTTTACATTGACATTGTAATTAAATCACCTCAGCATATTCTTAATAATTAATAGGCCACAAAGGGGCTTAACACACTTCAACCTTGCATTGAGATGAAATTGAGAGTTAGATGTGACAAATGAAAAGTTGAAATTGTTAAAAGCACAACAGATTAAAATACAAGAGGTAAACCATTCATATTTATTTTTGTATACAGTCTCTCATGTAAGGGACATAACTCTGCTCTTGTCCTTTATTAAATTATCTCCCTTAGACTGTTTCACACTGCTCTATATAGTGCAGTTCAGTTTCAGACAGATTCGCTACAATTATAAGCCATTTACTTTTCAAAGTAGACAAGTTGGCATACATATTCCACAATGGTGTCTCCTTATTCTGAAATATATTAAGCTGATTGTACACATTAGCATATTTTATTTAAGTGGGACTATGAAGTTACTTATTTCACTTTTAATTTTGTGTTTTTAATCTGTGTTTTTAATGTTCATGTCAAACTAAACTAAACTTGGTATCAAAGTAGTTAGATCACACAGTGTAAATCTCAACTACACAGCCCTCATTTATAGAATATCTTCCAGAATGTATGGAACAGTGACTCCAGAAATTAAGATTGCTGGGAGTCTAGAATTTTTAAGTTCTGTGTGTTCATATCCTGATCAGTTTCTGAAAACAAAAATCAATGTTACTTGTACCAAACTGGAATATAGTTGTATTTGTTGTATGAACATCTCAACACAACCTACATATTATATGAATTTTGGGGTTAAAAATGAAATATTTATCTGAATTTTGAGAATTTGTGATTTTGTAATATTTCCTAATATTTGTTTTACAATGCATCAATTTTTGCTCATGTCAATAATATGTAGAGGGTGCTTCCATGCTATGTGGAGATGTTTGGGTTGTTTTGGGAAAAGCATTGTAATTTGCTTGACAATTTAATTAGCCTCTGTCTGGATGCTGCTATAATAATGTGTAATTTCTGTTGTCTTTGTTCGTTTATGAAACATCACTTTCCATGTATTTGATATTTTTCAGTTTGGAAATATTTTATCTGTTCTCACTATTGGACACATGATTTTGGAATTATATGTAAATAATTTATACATCTATTTTTGCCATTAGGAATTGTACATGTTTTTTGTTATTAATCAAAGAGAACACTTTTTACAGATTTTATACAATTTTGTCATTTGTAGGTAATTTTTGGAGCTAACTTTTCTATGTCATATCATTTCAAAGGCGTTAAATTAAAAATTTGTAATTGATTTTTCTTTGTTTTCATGAAATACTCAAATGTGATTGGTCGAAAAATTCTTTTCATTCTTCTATGAAAAAAATTCTGAGAATGGCGCGAAAAATGTGACATCACAATACGACAATTGACGTTGCGTATTGATTTGAGAAATAGAATCCCAAATAAAACCTGTAAAATTGTACATAAAACATGTTTTGAATTAGAAAAAGACAGTTAACTGAAATTAATTATAAGCATAAAGGTTGATTTTTTTTATTGCGGATTCATACAGTTTGCAAAAAAAATCTTTTCATACCCTGATAATTTTTTTTTAAAAATCAACATCAATGCTTAAATGAAAAAATAATTATTATTTTTTATTCATGTACACATATATATGTAGCAGAGGGGTCAGATGTGGGTTAGGTGATAGATGTGGGAGAGGGGTAAAATATGAGAGAGGGATCAGATGTGGGAGTGGGATTAGATGTGGGAGAGTGGTCAGGTGTGGGAGAGTGGTCAGGTGTGGGAGAGTGGTCAGATGTGGGAGAGGAGCTAGATGTAGAACAGGGGTCAGATGTGTGTTAGGGGATACATGTGGGAAAGGGATCAGATGTGGGAGAGCGTTAGATGTGGGAGAGTGGTCAGATGTGGGAGAGTGGTCAGATGTGGGAGAGGGAGTCAGATGTGGGAGAGGGATCAGATGTGGGAGAGGGATCAGATGTGGGAGAGGGATCAGATGTGAGAGAGGAGTCAGATGTGGGAGAGGGGTCAGATGTGGGAGAGGGGTCAGATGTGGGAGAGGGATCAGATGTGGGAGAGGGATCAGATGTGGGAGAGGGATCAGATGTGGGAGAGGAGTCAGATGTGGGAGAGGAGTCAGATGTGAGAGAGGGATCAGATGTGGGAGAGGAGTCAGATGTGGGAGAGGAGTCAGATGTGAGAGAGGGATCAGATGTGGGAGAGGGATCAGATGTGGGAGAGGAGTCAGATGTGGGAGAGGAGTCAGATGTGAGAGAGAGGTTAGATGTGGCAGAGGGGTAAGATTTTGGAGGGGAGTCAGATGTGGGAGAGGAGCTAGATGTAGGAGAGGGATTAGATGTGGGTTAGGGGATAGATGTGGGAGAGGGGTCAGATGTGGGAAAGGGATCAGATGTGGAAGAGGGGTTGGATGTGGGAGATGGTTAGATGTAGGTGAGGGGATAGATGTGGGAGAGGGTTCAGATATGGGAGACGGATCAGATGTGATAGTGGGGTTATAGGGATAAACACTAACAGTAGGCTGCTGCCCCAGTAATAATTGGGCTGGGCTGCCTTGAATCTGGTCGAACTGCCAGAATGTTTCAAAAACCAGAATGAACTAGAATGTAGGAAACCGGTTCTAGAATATTCAAATTTTTCCTCAGTGTTGGGATAAGGGCTGGAGGGACAATACCTCCTAAATCCCCCAAGAGGGGCATCACCGTTGGCAGCCCGGGCTGCCTCATTCATAAAACCTGGCAGCCCGGCGGTCTGTCAGGGTGATTAAGTTAATGTCAACCCCCGGGGTTATATGGTCTGTCAGGGTGATTAAGTTAGTGTCAACCCCCGGGGTTAGATGGTCTGTCAATGTGATTAAGTTAGTGTAGACCCCTAGGGTTAGATGTGGGCAGCCAGGCGGTCTGTCAAGGTGATTAAGTTCGTGTCAACCCCCGGGGTTATATGGTCTGTCAAGTTGATTAAGTTAGTGTCAACCCCGGGATTAGATGGTCTGTCAAGGTGATTAAGTTAGTGTCAACCCCCGGGGTTAGATGGTCTGTCAAGGTGATTAAGTTAGTGTCAACCCCGGGATTAGATGGTCTGTCAAGGTGATTAAGTTAGTGTCAACCCCCGGGGTTATATGGTCTGTCAAGTTGATTAAGTTAGTGTCAACCCCGGGATTAGATGGTCTGTCAAGGTGATTAAGTAAGTGTCAACCCCCGGGGTTAGATGGTCTGTCAAGGTGATTAAGTTAGTGTCAACCCCCGGGGTTATATGGTCTGTCAAGTTGATTAAGTTAGTTTCAACCCCGGGATTAGATGGTCTGTCAAGGTGATTAAGTAAGTGTCAACCCCCAGGGTTAGATGGTCTGTCAAGGTGATTAAGTTAGTGTCAACCCCGGGTTAGATGGTCTGTCAAGGTGATTAAGTTAGTGTCAACCCCCGGGGTTAGATGGTCTGTCAAGGTGATTAAGTGTCAACCCCCGGGGTAAAATGGTCTGTCAAGGTGATTAAGTTAGTGTCAACCCCCAGGATTAAATGGTCTGTCAAGGTGATTAAGTTAGTGTCAACCCCCAGGGTTAAATGGTCTGTCAGGGTGATTAAGTTAATGTCAACCCCCGGGGTTAGATGGTCTGTCAGGGTGATTAAGTTAGTGTCAACCCCCGGGGTTATATGGTCTGTCAGGGTGATTAAGTAAGTGTCAACCCCCGGGGTTAGATGGTCTGTCAAGGTGATTAAGTTAATGTCAACCCCCGGGGTTAGATGGTCTGTCAAGGTGATTAAGTTAGTGTCAACCCCCGGGGTTATATGGTCTGTCAGGGTGATTAAGTAAGTGTCAACCCCCGGGGTTAGATGGTCTGTCAAGGTGATTAAGTAAGTGTCAACCCCCGGGGTTAGATGGTCTGTCAAGGTGATTAAGTTAGTGTCAACCCCCGGGGTTATATGGTCTGTCAGGGTGATTAAGTTAATGTCAACCCCCGGGGTTAGATGGTCTGTCAAGGTGATTAAGTAAGTGTCAACCCCCAGGGTTAGATGGTCTGTCAAGGTGATTAAGTAAGTGTCAACCCCCGGGGTTAGATGGTCTGTCAAGGTGATTAAGTTAGTGTCAACCCCCGGGGTTATATGGTCTGTCAGGGTGATTAAGTTAATGTCAACCCCCGGGGTTAGATGGTCTGTCAAGGTGATTAAGTAAGTGTCAACCCCCAGGGTTAGATGGTCTGTCAAGGTGATTAAGTTAGTGTCAACCCCCGGGGTTATATGGTCTGTAAGGGTGATTAAGTTAATGTCAACCCCCGGGGTTAGATGGTCTGTCAAGGTGATTAAGTTAGTGTCAACCCCCGGGATTAGATGGTCTGTCAGGGTGATTAAGTAAGTGTCAACCCCCGGGGTTAGATGGTCTGTCAAGGTGATTAAGTAAGTGTCAACCCCCGGGGTTAGATGGTCTGTCAAGGTGATTAAGTAAGTGTCAACCCCCGGGGTTAGATGGTCTGTCAAGGTGATTAAGTTAGTGTCAGCCCCCGGGGTTATATGGTCTGTCAGGGTGATTAATTTAATGTCAACCCCCGGGGTTAGATGGTCTGTCAAGGTGATTAAGTTATTGTCAACCCCCGGGGTTAGATGGTCTGTCAAGGTGATTAAGTTATTGTCAACCCCCGGGGTTAGATGGTCTGTCAAGGTGATTAAGTTAGTGTCAACCCCCGGGGTAAAATGGTCTGTCAAGGTGATTAAGTTAGTGTCAACCCCCAGGGTTAAATGGTCTGTCAGGGTGATTAAGTAAGTGTCAACCCCCGGGGTTAGATGGTCTGTCAAGGTGATTAAGTTAATGTCAACCCCCGGGGTTAGATGGTCTGTCAGGGTGATTAAGTTAATGTCAACCCCTGGGGTTAGATGGTCTGTCAAGGTGATTAAGTCAGTGTCAACCCCCGGGGTTAGATGGTCTGTCAGGGTGATTAAGTTAGTGTCAACCCCCGGGGTTACATAAATGTATTAAGGTAAACCAGTAAGACAGGTGTCGAGGCCGTTCCGACAGACAGACGTCGAGGCCGTCCCAACTGACAGGTGTCAAAGCTGTCCTGAGAAACAGATGTCAAGGCCCCGACAGACAGGTGTGGAGGCTGTTCCGAAAGACAGGTGTGGAGGCTGTTCCGACAGACAGGTGTCGAGGTTGTCCTGACAGACAGGTGTTAGGGCCATCCCAACAGACAGGTGTCGAGGTTGTCCTGACAGACAGGTGTCAAGGTGAACCAGTAAGACAGGTGACAATTATATTTATTTTTTACATTTCATAAATGCCCTGATTCATCAGGCATCTTTTGCTCTGAAAAAACAGTTATAGTACAGTGCACAACACTACCTACAAAATGTACCCACCTTAGTCAAACAATGCTACCTACAAAATGTACCCATCTCAGTCAAACAATATTAGTACATTGTACAAACTTTGATCAATTTTTGCCATTGCAGGGTAAATTTTAGGTAACATATACTGCCATAAGCTGGCCAGCAATATTTTGTCAGTTTATAAAAGTAACAAGCATTAACAGATAGCCAAGATTAACTGCCATGTATAATTATACTATTATATAATAGACACATCTACAAATGGTATTATATCATTTTTACAGTATAATAACATACAGGTATATATTAGTCATCTATACCATCTAATGTATAATTATACTATACACACATATACAACTGGTATTATATCATTTTTACAGTATAATAACATACATGTATATATTAATCATCTATACCATCTAGTGTATAATTATACTATACACACATATACAACTGGTATTATATCATTTTTACAGTATAATAACATACAGGTATATATTATTCATCTATACCATCTAGTGTATAATTATACTATACACACATATACAACTGGTATTATATCATTTTTACATTATAATAACATGCATGTATATATTAATTAGTCATCTACAGTGTACAAAGTACCCAATAGAAGTGAGAACACAGAACATTTTAAGGTTTAACTTAAATCCATGATTGAAACGATACTGTTGAAAAAATAATTATAACTTAGTTTGTATAAGTGTGCTTTGATACAAGGGAGACAATTTCGTTTTTTTAAATTCCTTAGTTGTCTCCCTTAGAATGTTACATTTCCATATTAGGTTGATGTGTGCATGCTTGTATCTGGTATAAAATTTAACTTTCAAAATCTACCAACATTTCCTTTTTCTTTTTAAATTGTTAGAATCAATTCTCAAATTTGCAAACAGAAATATTTCAATAAGATATTCAATGCCATCCTGAATGTATATACAGTACTTTTAATAAGGTAATTTGTTAAATATTTTGAAATCAGGGGTGGGGACGTGACCTGATTTACAGAACAGGATTAGAACCTCTGGCATACCCTGAAAAGTTGTAAGTTCATAGGTCACTGGCTTGTCATATGCCGGTAAACTGCATTACAAATTCACATCTTACAGTAAAAACATGGAAACACATTTCACATGTCAGGTACTTAACAAAATGAAGTAAAATACAACAGAATACTTCTCTGTTATTTAAACATGACACACCATCCCCCAGAACCCTATCACAGTTTTTCCAATATCAATCTCTCTACTCTGTATTGAATTGACTAAAGTTTGGGTATGATAGGTTCATAGCAATTCTGCAACACGGCTCTACCACAGAGCCAATCAATTTGATCTTGTATGATGGCATGGCTATGATAAAGATGTATCATCTCCTGGTCCTGGGGCACAGTGAGTCTGTGAGATGAGATCACTAGTCACAGACTGGGCCACAGTAACAGTCCGTGAGATGAGATCACTAGTGACATCACCTGGTCCTGGGCCACAGTGACAGTCCGTGAGATGAGATCACTAGTGACAGACTGGGCCACAGTGACAGTCCGTGAGATGAGATCACTAGTCACAGACTGGGTCACAGTGACAGTCTGTGAGATGAGATCACTAGTCACAGACTGGACCACAGTGACAGTCCGTGAGATGAGATCACTAGTGACATCTCCTGGTCCTGGGCCACAGTGACAGTCCGTGAGATGAGATCACTAGTGACATCACCTGGTCCTGGGCCACAGTGACAGTCTGTGAGATGAGATCACTAGTGACATCTCCTGGTCCTGGGCCACAGTGACAGTCCGTGAGAAGAGATCACTAGTGACATCACCTGGTCCTGGGTCACAGTGACAGTCCATGAGATGAGATCACTAGTCACAGACTGGGCCACAGTGACAGTCCGTGAGATGAGATCACTAGTGACATCACCTGGTCCTGGGTCACAGTGACAGTCTGTGAGATGAGATCACTAGTGACATCACCTGGTCCTGGGCCACAGTGACAGTCTGTGAGATGAGATCACTAGTGACATCACCTGGTCCTGGGTCACAGTGACAGTCTGTGAGATGAGATCACTAGTGACATCACCTGGTCCTGGGTCACAGTGACAGTCCATGAGATGAGATCACTAGTGACAGACTGGGTCACAGAGACAGTCCGCGAGATGAGATCACTAGTGACAGTCCGCGAGATGAGATCACTAGTCACAGACTGGGCCACAGTAACAGTCCGTGAGATGAGATCACTAGTGACATCTGGTCCTGGGCCACAGTGACAGTCCATGAGATGAGATCACTAGTCACAGACTGGGCCACAGTGACAGTCCGCGGGATGACATCACTAATGACATCACCTGGTCCTGGGTCACAGTGACAGTCCGTGAGATGAGATCACTAGTGACATCACCTGGTCCTGGGTCACAGTGACAGTCCGTGAGATGAGATCACTAGTGACATCACCTGGTCCTGGGCCACAGTGACAGTCCATGAGATGAGATCACTAGTGACAGACTGGGCCACAGTGACAGTCCGCGGGATGACATCACTAATGACATCACCTGGTCCTGGGCCACAGTGACAGTCCGTGAGATGAGATCACTAGTGACATCACCTTAGCTTGCTCTACTGTTGATTTTTGCCTCTAAAGTATACGTGTCTGGTTCCAATGGAGCATCAGCTTCTCCAATGTCAAGTACATCCATACTGAAGTCTCTCTTTAATTTAAATCTGCCAAAAATATAAAATCAAAAATGTCTCAGTTCATTTAATATTTGAGAGGGGCCCATAATTACCACTGTACCTCAACTGCAAACTGAAGTGAGACAATTAAGAATACAATGTTACAGTGACACATTAAATACAAGATCAGAAGGGGACAGCTCAGAATACAGTGTTATAGTGAATACAAGATCATATGGGGACAGCTAAGAATAAAGTAACATAGAGGAGTAGTCTATAATACTGCCAGTTCAGTGATTTCAAGTACTGTGTCTAAGGACCACAACTACAGTGAGAAATGTGTGTTTTGTGTTGGACTAATCAACACAATTTAAAGGTCAGGACCTAGACAATGACAAAAAAAAAACATTTGCGAATTGAATCTTAGAGTATACCCTATAAATATTATAAAAATGTTCAATCTGTTCTAATGAAAATTTCAAAATTGCTTGTCCTGTACAAGCAAACAGATTTAAAGTAATTTAAGTAAATCAGCCCCTGTATTCAATTACTAATGATTTAAACCTATAACTAATTATTTTGAAGTTAAATTCAAGTCAGCAATGGCTGAAGGTTTAGATACAAACTTCTTACACATCTTAAAACCCAACATTTGACAGGTTCAAGTCCTTTTAAGGATCTGACAGATCTCAGTGCTGCAATACTGGATGTTTACATGAACACAAACGTTGTTATTTTGGGAAATACCTAGTCAATTCACACCTATGTGAATCCACCAGGATAAACATCTTAGTACAGCAAAATAAATATATTCTGACAGTTTGGAATATATACTTCAAATAAATATCAGATATGTCAACATTACACCTAAACATTTCAATCAAAATACCATTAAAATGGAAAACTTGATTTTCTTACCAGAATACTTTCACATACAAACCTTGATGATAAGTTAACTTGGTTCTGTGAGAAATTAAAGCACAGAAATATTGAATTTGATCACTCATTTACCTGTATTCTAAAAAGTAAAGATGATTCCAAATAAAGTTGTGAAGTTTCAGTGATGACTGGGGTCCATGATCTCATTCAAAATGGAGTTATCCCCCTTGGTCTGAGAGTGAAGTTCCAAACTCCATATGACTGCATGATTTTACTTGAAAATACAAACAAATATTCATTCAGAAAGCACTGTTTTTAACAGAATTATTTCATAGTTAGCACACAAGTATCAAATATATAATTCTATGATTCATGATCATATGATTTTCAGGTAGTGAGTTATAAAGTTGTAGTACTCAATTAAGTACGTTATGCAGTGCTTTTGAACAGATTAACCCAAGATGTGTTTGACTCAAGATTTATCATAATGGTGAAATGTGTACATTTGAGCTGCTGGGATTCAAAGTGATATGAATATCCTGAAACTCCAGCCTGCCCAGACTGTCTTTGACACCTACATTGTGACAACTTAACGAGATCCTGACAACTACACATACAAGTTATTACGGCCAATTGATGTTGAAAGACTATGGAACAATATCATTCTGGAGCACCAAGACTGCAAAGGATATCTGAAGTTTGATTCCCAGAGTTCAAAGCAATGGGGATGGGGTTGGTTAGAGACTTCAGTGTAATGCCTGCCAATATGTCAGTAGTCATTACAAGTTGAATGAGGAAGATGAGATATGCCTAACTGCCAACATAATCCCACCTTCCCACACTGGCCTTCAAAGGCCAGTGTACAGTGGATATTCCTCAGAAAGCTGCTATTGGAAATGAGGAGACCTGGGCCACTGTTGTTGGAGAAGAAATCTCCGACACTCTCAAGGTTCTCTGGACTCAGGAAGTCTCATCTTGGCTGTATAAAGATATATGACATTTAATATCTTTAATGTTAATTATTGTATACAGAACATATAATACTAATTTCTAATTAAATATTCAAACAGATATTTAATCTTTGTTTTATTTTACCTTTTGAAATATACAACAACATGGCCTTTGGCATGGCAATCCTCAGGAGACTGTGATAGTCCAACAAATACCAGATCATCGGATGACAAGAATGTTCTTCATAATCTTAGGATTCAACAAGCAAATTCATGGATTTTATATCCCCGCTTTCCTGACATATTACAGGTAAACATTTTTGAGGTTAGGAGTAAACATGTCACGGTAGCTTGACAGAATGATAAATGCTGTTGAGTCATAATATTAGCATGGGAGAAAATCCGTTTTGAATAAATTCATGATGATAAGCGTGTTTGGCGGTATAAGGGGTGGCAAAATAAAGGGTTTTTACTGTATATACATGTACATTGGATTATCAACAATAGAATTAATCCTACTGAAACTTCAGCTTACCAACAAACATACTTATTCTAACTGATATAGTGGTATGATACCCAAGATTTCAAAATGTCATGTATACAAATGTAAAACATATAGATGTATTTAAATGTATAAATATAAATCACAGTCATCAGTTCCCTCACCCTGGTAATATAGTTCTATAGCTATTAGAACCTGTTTCATTTGAAAAGAAATTACTATCTTTCCTGCTGTATTTAGACCAGAGATCCCAGAGGGATCTTGGTGCCCACCATTGAATGATCTTCATAGGTTCCATGTCAGATTGATCTTTTCTCTACTTTTCCCTTTATTTTACTAATCTGTGCAAATTGAGACATCCCTCCAGTACTTTTCAAACAAGGGAATCCTAGCTATATAAGAAATTTGAGATTTAACGATAATGGCTGTTTGTTTGCCAGGTTGTTTTCAGGACAGACTGGTCCAAAAATGCAATACAAGGGACCAAGGGGAACCTACTTATGAAATTTGAGAAAGATCCATTCAGTACTTTGAGAAATAGAGATAACAAACTTCAATTGTAAAAATCCATGATGGCGGTCTGTCGGCCATATTGTTTTCCAATTGATCTCAAAATGCAATTAGCATAACTAGGCACCAAGTTGTCAAAATCCAAGATGGCTGCCTGTCGGCCATGTTGTTTTCAGATTGGTCTCAAAACGCAATATGCATAACTAGGCACCAAGGGAAACCTACATATGAAATTTCAGAAAGATCCATTCAGTACTTTCTCAGAAATAGTGATAACAAACTTCAATTGTCAAAATCCAAGATGGCTGCCTGTCGGCCATGTTGTTTTCTGATTGGTCTCAAATCACAATATGCATACCTTGGCACCAAGGGGAACCTACTTATGAATTTGAGAAAGATCCCTTCAGTACTTTCTCAGAAATAGCGATAACAAACTTCAATTGTAAAAATTCAAGATGGCTGCCTGTCGACCATGTTGTTTTCCGATTGGTCTCAAAACGCAATATGCATAACTAAGCACCAAGGGGAACCTACATATGAAATTTGAGAAAGATCCCTTCAGTACTTTCTGAGAAATAGCGATAACAAGAATTGTTTACGGCCGGAGGGACGGAGGGACGGACGGACGGACGGAGGGACGGACGGACCACGGACGCAGGGCGATTTGAATAGCCCACCATCTGATGATGGTGGGCTAAAAATGACAATAATTCACTACATCATCTTGGTCATTCACTCAGTCTTATATAAACTACACACAAATTATTGTGTAAATATAATGGAAACCACAAACCTAGTGGTTTCACCAAAAAAATCCGAAATTGGAACTACCACAATTTGAGTTTCCAAATATATTGTTCTGATCATTGTCACAAAATTTCAGAAAGATCTGGTGAAAACTGAGCGAATGCCGGACACAGTTTGCCTACGGACAGAGGGACAAGCTGATTCCAGTATATCCCCCCCCCCTAACTTTGTTGCAGGGGGTATAATCACATACCTGAAGGGGTGTTGTCCAAGTATAGTTTGTGCTGTTCCTAAGTGAACCCAGTCTTTGGGTAGACATCTTCAATCATGACCTGTAACAGACAGCAGCTGTGGTAGAATGTTGTTCTTGTTTTTAGGAAGTTTTTTGTGTCCAGGAGATGAAATTTTCCAAGTAGATCGTGCAGAATATATATCATTAGCTCTGTTCTACACGCAATCTATCAAAAATAAACACATAGTTTTAACTTATGATTAAACTACATATATTATTGTGTAAATGAATACTTTCTCCAAAAAATTCCAACACTTTCTCCATATAGTTTCCATGGATACGAGGGATAATAAACTGGGTAAAATAAACCAGGCTTCAGTTTATAGAGATTGTTAAATTCCCAATTAGTTACTTTGGGTTTGTTATATGAAATCAAATAACTATTTAATTAACACTAATCAACGAGTATCATGCTTATAAATAATGCCCACATTTATATGAAAAAGGTGAGTTATCTCCCTTCAATCATCCCATCAAGACAGGTGTTAGGTAAGTTTTATTTCACCTGTCTTTGATCTAATTCTCTCACCTGTAGAAGTCCATGACCAAATTATCTCACCTGTCCAAGTCCATGACCAAATTATTTCACCTGTCCAAGTATATCACCTGTCCAAGTCTGTGACCTAATTTTCTCACCTGTAGAAGTCTATGACCAAATTATCTCACCTGTAGAAGTCCATGACCAAATTATCTCACCTGTCCAAGTCCATGACCACATTATCTCACCTGACCAAGTCTATGACCAAATTATTCACCTGTAGAAGTCTGTGACCTAATTATCTCACCTGTCCAAGTCTGTGGCCTAATTATCTCACCTGTCCAAGTCTATGACCTAATTATCTCACCTGTCCAAGTCTGTGACCTAATTATCTCACCTGTCCAAGTCTGTGACCTAATTATCTCACCTGTCCAAGTCTGTGACCTAATTATCTCACCTGTAGAAGTCTGTGACCAAGATCCATGTGTCTACATTTGTATTCATCCAGTTTTGCTAACATGCTGACCTGTTTTTGCTGCAGTTGTGTCAAATCTGTGACTATCATCTGAAATACAGTTGTAGGTGTGGCATTTAAAGTTTGTGACAGGACATTATCTGCAACACTGTAGGTAAAATGAAGGTAACCATTGTACAATATTGTGGCCCAGTTTTATCTGTTAATAACCACAGATGAAATTTTGCTGTCTAATACTAATTTAACAGAATTATTTTACTTTACTTTCATACAAAAGGGTCTTAATGATATACCAAAAAAATAACAACATTGTATGGTTATAATTTACATGATGAAGGTTTATATCAGATGAACTTCACTTTATTACTACTGCTGCTGAAATATACCTCAAAACCCTGTGACATCTCACCCTCCAAAACTTGACCTTTCAGTCTCCAAACCTTGACCTTTCACCATACAACCCTTACTTCTGTCCCTCCAAGACTTGACCTTCAACCCTCTAAACTTTGACCTTTTGGTCTCCAAACCTTGACCTGTCCCACTGCAATCATGAACCTTTCCTTTTGTCCCTCCAAGCCTTAATTATTACCTTTAACGCTCCAAACCTTGACCTTTCACCATACAAACCCTTACTTCTGTCCCTCCAAGACTTGACCTTGGACCCTCTAAATTTTGACCTTTTGGTCTCCAAACCTTGACCTGTCACACTGCAATCATGAACCTTTCCTTTTGTCCCTTCAAACCTTAATTATTACCTTTAGCCCTCAAAACTTTGATCTTTCAGTCTTCAAACCTTGACCTTTCACTCTCCAAACATTGCCTTTTCAGCCTGCAATTTAACCTTGATATCTGACCCTCAAAGCTTTGACCTTTCACCCTCCAAACCTTGACATGTCACTCTCAGTATTGTGTACATCACCATGGCCTAATGTACCACTTACATTACAGTCATCTTTTGATGGTACAGCTTTGTCTGTTATTCCTGGTGTTTCACCTGATGGAAGAGCTTCTGACCATGGGGACTGGATTGAGGGCCTCAGAATCAGGATTGTCTAACTAGGTCAAATAAGGGGATGGATTCCTGGACAAAACTAAACAGATTTTCTCTATCATAACAATTGCAGTGTCATTTTTGATACTATAGAATTTTCCCGGATTGTTCTGTTTTTCCTTGGAAAATGAATTATCATTATTATTTTCATAAAGAGAGAACATTTATCATGTTGATAACTATTAATAGATTAAGGCTCAAGAAAAATCTTAATCAATTTAAAGATCAGTTTTCAAACCTTGACCTTTCACTCTCCAAACATTGCCTTTTTAGCCTGCAATTTAACCTTGATATCTGACCCTCAAAGCTTTGACCTTTCACCCTCCAAACCTTGACATGTCACTTTCAGTACTGTGTACATCACCATGGCCTAATGTAGCACTTACAGTACAGCCATGTTGATGGTACAGCTTTGTCTGTTATTCCTGGTGTTTCATCTGATGGAAGAGCTTCTGACCATGGGACTGGTATCTGTGTCCCTCATGATCAGGATTGTCTAACTTGGCCAAATAATGGGATGGACTCCTGGACAAAAGTTTGATTCATTAGGAATGGCTGAATCAAGTTGTCGATACAAACCTGCTACACAATTTAAAACCCAACATTTGACATGTTTAAACCTTTTAAAGATATGACAGGTCTCCATGTTGGAATACCGGATGGTTACATGCACCACCAGTGCTATTTTGGGAAATACCTGGTCATTTTGCACAGTACAGAAAAATAAGTATATTCTGACATGTATACTTCAAAAAAATATCAGATATGTCAACATTACATCTAAACATTTCAACCAAAATACCATTACAAGAGGCCAATGGGCCCTAACGGTCACTTGAGGTGTTATATATATAATTCTATGATTTTACCATATCTAACTCCTGTGACCTAGAGGCCAAGGTCATTCATTTTGAACAAACGTTGTATTACTTCATTCATACATATACATATCAGGCCTCTGGGCCGCTTGGTTATTGAGAAGAAGTCATTAAAAGCTCTTAGCATGTTTGAACCCTGTGACCTTGAATGTAGGCCAAGGACATTCCTCTAAATAAACTTTGTACCACTTCATCCCAGCATGCAACAGACCCAATATCAGGTCTCTGGGCCTCTTGGTTATCGATTAAATATTTTAACATATTTGACCGTAGCTGTGACCTTGAATGAAGGTCAAGGTTAGCCATACTTGGTACCCCTACATATCAACATGCTACTAATAGGGCTCAAAATGGCACCTATTTTAGTGTCCATGGTGCCTTAAATTAACCATTGGTGACCAGTTATTGACCTATAAGGCTTCTGCATGGCCACTAAAATGATTGTGTAAATTTTCAATTTGGTTCAATCTTTCAAAGGTTGCAGTCAATGATCAAAAGACAGTCGAAAAAGTTACTGACAGATATTACCTGATCTAAAGAATTGAAAGTTTCTCGTTTTTAATTTAAGACAGCTAGGCCAGGCAACTTATTTTTCAAATTGATTATGACTGGTAAAAATATCCACCTTGAACATCTGTCCTCTCAGATATAGTTTTTATCTTCCTAGTAGGCTTAGCTTCGGCTTTAAGCTTTAACTTAGCAATTCGTCACCTTCCCCTAGATACATTGTATAACCTCTTGAATGTCTTATCTTCACAAGATGTCAAGGTACTGTCTAGCAAAACTCCCCAAGTCAATAAGTTCACCATTGACATTTTTTGTTCTGTTACTAAGAACACTGGAAACAGACATATCAATGAACTTGCCAAACAGATCTGCTGAAATAGTGTTGCCATCTGTTCTGTGTGTGACTACCTTGGGGTCAGTGCCAGCTGCAATGGTGAAATCTCCGATGGTCCAAGCAACAGGAGGGCCTCACCAAGGATCCTGTCTGCTGTACTGCAGGTGCAATCCTTGTCATTTCAGCCCTGTTCCTGGCGTATGGATTAGTTAATTTCCATTTCAGTTTGGTGGTCACTGCCTTTACATGCCCCATGCCGGATCAGTCAAATCTATGGAGTATCAAAATTAAAATACAATTTCATCTAATTCACAAAAGAATAATGTAAAATTAGACTTCCCCTTACTAATTAAGAACTCATACAACTTTCTCGATGAATTAATCTCTGAATGAAATTATAAATGATATTTTCCACAATCTGGCTGTCCAATGGCTACGAAAACAAATCTTAAATCTGCACAATCCGCCTTTCAATGAGAGGGCCATGCAAGGACGTAATTTTCTCTCCATTCTTAGTTAAAGGGCATTCTGTCGTTGAAATGATTTTATGGGTGACATATATATATATATATATACAATTCATTTGATTCCAACCGTCAAAATTCTAATCATACAGTTGTATCCAAATATAAACACCAAACATTTTCAACACATTATATGGTTCCCATAACAGAACAATTTTTCATTGTTTGAAGATAAATCCAAACAACTTTTATATAGGAAAAACTCTGGCAAATTAGAGCAATCACTAAACTGTAACAGTTTGGTAACTCTTTAAAAGATACAATATAATCTTAAAAGTAAAATGAACACAAAAATTCTCAGTTGGTACTTGCTTCACAATCCAATAATGTGCCAAAAATACAGATGATGATAAAAAATATTAATGCATACTGTATAATAATATTGATCAAATTAATCACCAGAATTATATTCATGAATTCATTCAGATAAATATACATTTAGTAAGGACTGAAATCATTATACTAAACAAACAAGTTCATGAATCAGTTTCACAACAAACAGAATAAATACATTAACACAAATCAAACTCCATCAGCTGATAGGTTTCCCGCAGTCCCACAGTAATGTCCGCGAGGTGAGTACACCCATAGTTGATTCCACTCGACGACAGACACTGGCCTCCTCCCTAAGTACGGCCATACTGAAACCCTTAATATGGGCATAAGTTTACCCCTTGGGTCTATGAATTTTGTGTTGTACCGTACACTATGGAAACTCCCTTCCTCTGCAGATAGATGGTGCCTCTGACTGTGATGACACTTACCAAGGGTAAGTTGATTTTGGCGGTTCGAGCGGAAAACACATTGCCCAGAGAAGTAAGTGATGGATGTCAAATGTACTTCTGGGGTGGCACAATCAGATCCAGTACATGCCAACACTGGACATCTCATACCCTTGATCCAGTCAGGACGGATGTCTTCGTCCAAGTACTCCAGCTCCAAGGGTGACACAATCAGGTCTAGTACATGTCAACGCTGGACACCTCATGTCCTCGGTCTGTCAGGACGGATGTCTTCGTCCAAGTACTCCCGCTCCAAGGGTGACACAAACAGGTCCAGTATATCCATGGTAGCTGATAATTCTCACCAGTGAAGACTAGCTGTTGAGTAAAAGAAGAAAACATCTCAGTTCATTTCCTTTTCGAGGGGTGGCCCACAATCACAATTGTACCTCAACTATCAAGTGAAGTGAACATATTCATGACAGAAGAATATTTATCATTAGTACTTTCACGCTTCACTTTAACCACAACACTCGTAACTGGAATATCATAAACACAATATGAATTTTAAATGTATAATTTGTCTCCACATTTAATATTTCACACATTTTTTAAGGAGGGAATCTGGCTGCAGGTTTGATTTTCCTATCTACTCTAGTTTACCGAGGAGTTGTCTCCCTTAGATTGCTATGTACCTGGTTATCAATATCGAGCCAATCTGACTAATCACATTTACTCTCATTCTCAGTATCTAAATGCATCCAAGCCTGCGGTGTTTCACTATCTATCAAATCAAAGCTGCTAAAAATATTTACAGATTTATGTCTCTCATAAAACAACATCTCATGGAAACAGCAAGAATGGAATTCAATAGTGATTTTAGTAATTATTAAGTTTGATTTCTTTCTATTGTAATATCATTATATGCCAATTTTCCTGTAAAATCAAATAACTGGTGTTCAGTCAAATTTCAGGTAGTAACAACCACATGAGTCCCAAAATGTTAAATTAAACTATTTCCAGAAATTCTGTCCCATCAAAATTTGATCAATACAGGACTCGAGATTCACATGTAGGTCAATCAGTAAGTTAATTTCATGCATACTGTATACATCGTATAAATGCACATTTTTTGCACACTGACATTTTAACAGACTGGAGTAAACAAACTATGACAATGTAATCATATCGAATCTTCAGTTGGCACAAAACTAATTTAGAGCATCATGGTAATATGCTCAATTTATCTCTTCATAAACAACCAGGCTCTTTTTGAGGTGGGCTCTCCTTGTAGTAGCTGGTGACTACCTCACTAAAACAACATATAGGAGACCTGTCCCATATCATCCAGAGCAATTCAGGTAAATTATAAAGGACACAACCATGACAGCACAGACCGGCCCAAGCTTCCCAAGAAACATAAACCTGACAGTGATACTGACGGAGCTATCATGGCCCCTTAAAGGAATAGAGATAATTTGGATTACAGACCACAGATGAAGACGAGTGAACAACCCTTCACCACCTGATGATGGGGCTCAGAAATAAGAAATACACACATTCCTTTCCCAGCGGGTGTGGTCTGCCTCGTATCTCATACCTCATCTGTTCAAGTTATAGGGGTGTTGCTCCTCGGTAAACTCATTAGTTACCACACCTGACAGAAATACAGCCGAATTCTCTGGGCACCAGAACCTGACAGGTTACCAATAAAGAAGTTTTATTTTTTTATTCTTACCGGTAATTCAAATATCTGGAATATTGTCATAAAAATGAAAATGATTATTATTATTAAAACCACACTGTATAAAAATGAAGCAGGCATTAGCACTTTTCAAAATTGCTCCAAAAAACTTTCAAAATGAAAATAAAGGATACTACTGTAAGTATAGGTTTAATTTGATTCAAATATTTTTAAACAGTTCTATAACTGACCTCTTACCAAACAAGAGGCACATGGGCCTCCCAACTATGTATCCCTAAAGTGGTTCATGACACACTGTCTTGGCCTCCCAACTATGTATCCCTAAAGTGGTTCATGACACACTGTCTTGGCCTCCCAACTATGTATCCCTAAAGTGGTTCATGACACACTGTATTGGCCTCCCAACTATGTATCCCTAAAGTGGTTCATGACACACCACCTTGGCCTCCCATGTACGTAACCTTAAAAGCTTCATTATACCATGTCATAGGTTATGCCCCAGTTACATATGGCAAAACACAAATGGGGCAAATTAAAAGAAAATAATGAAAAGGTACATAAATGAGACAATGACTTCTCACCTGAAGATCTTTATCTTTTCAATTACATAATGTCATAACAAACTAATTCAGAGACAAAAATATTACCTTGATCTTTGAACACTTGACCTATGGATCTGGTGACCTTGAAGCAATAATGTTAACGTCAAAATCTGGACAGACAGATGAGAGGATTTTTATTGTACAGTTAAAAGCCCAGAGATCTGAGACCCTGATTTTCTTGCCTTTGCGCAAATTAATGACACTGGAATGACAAAACAATTAGTCATTAATCTACAGATCTTTGGTTTACATAGATAACATCTTGCCTACTGTATTGGATTTGATCCATTCAGTACTTCTCCAAATAAAGTGATAATGAGAATGCTGACAGGTTAACAAGGGCCCCCTCATATGACTATTTATCTCCCATAATCATCAATCCTTGAGCTATGGAACCAATAATCAGACCAAGTGAATTTATCGTTGCCAATTGACTCCTTTTGAATTCTGACAAACTTCACGATGTCATAACTAGTGCTGCAGCGGTAATCCGTGGTATGGTATATCGTGGTATAAATGGCACGGTTCGGTTCACAGTATTTTGATCTCGCAGCGCGGTAATTTGTATCGCTCATTTAAATTTTATATATATATAGGAATTTTTCTTTCAGACGACCCTTGACCAGAGACAAAGACTTCTTAGGCATGTGTCGCCGTCGGAAAAATCATATCAGATAGGAAAAGAGCCCACCAGCGGCCTGTTATGTTATGTGAGTAGTATTAACATGTATTTGCAAGTCCTTTAAGATAGGCCTAATGTTACTATCAGTATTATGTTTGAAATATTACATTTGAATACTGACGGACCAGTTTGTTCTCATAAACAAACAGGCCCAGATCAATCGGAAATCGAATAGAATTCTAATTGAAAACAAAATAATTCAAGATTTAAATTAGATGATTTAAGAAGAAAACAATTAAGAAAAAATGTAAAACATATATTAACCCAATGTGTCAAGTGTACTAATAGTATATAGGTCTCTGATAATAATAAACATGTCAAAGCTTCTAAGAGTATTTTATTTTAATTAAACTTTATTAACATTTTTTATAATTACAGCTGTAATGTGATGGCTAAATTTGTACAAATACTAGTAACCTAATTAGTGAATTCGTGATAGTACCCCTGGATTTATGTTTGTATCCCTCCAATTTTCAGACAGGATAAAATAACTAATGGGGCACTCTGTAAATGTACCGTGATATGTACTGTACCGTGAGACAAGTATCGTGATACGTATCGTATCGTGAGGGAAGCGTATCGTTGCAGCACTAGTCATAACAAAATGTTCATAAGCGAAAATAAAGTTACAAAATTTGGCCTTGACCTTTGACCCAGTAACCTTGAAAGATTTTTGTTTGTTTTTGTTTAACGTCCTATTAACAGCCAGGGTCATTTAAGGACGTGCCAGGTTTTGGAGGTGGAGGACAGCCAGAGTACCCGGAAAAAACCACCGGCCTACGGTCAGTACCTGGCAACTGCCCCACGTAGGTTTCAAACTCGCAACCCAGTGGTGGAGGGCTAGTGATAAAGTGTCGGGACACCTTAACCACTCGGCCACCGCAGCCCCACATTGTTATAACAAAATGTTTATCAGTGAAAAGGTAAAAAATTTGACCTTGACCTGGTGATTTGACTTAGCTATAACCATGCAACCTTGATGCTTGGTCAACTTTGTTACATTGTTTTATTCTGACCCAAATATGATTACAGGTGTATTGGTGTGCTCTTATATGCCATTTACATTATTTTTCAGGTAGTGAAATCTTCAAACTTTCATTTGATATAGATTTCACATCATTTGAACTTTAAATGAGCAATTGAGGGGATTGAGTCCTTGGTAATAACATATAGTGAAATAATTTGTTGTGTGAGACCTTTATTAGAGACTGGACACATATTAGAACAAATACAAAATAGATTAGAAAGGCCACATATTCTATTTATCACAACATTAACCTTGATCTTGAAAACAAACCCATATTTCACATTTCTGTATCAATAAGTCTAAAAGCATGTGAAGTTTGAAAACATCTACCCTTACTGTTTTTGAGATGTGTCCTAGAATGGAATTGCTGACAGACTACTTATAATAAATTAGGATGACTCTCTATCAAGATACAAGATTGTATTAATCTAATCATGGTTCTGAACAGACTATTGTTCATGTAAAAAAATGCTGCATGAAAAATAAATAAAGTCAAATTTCACCTGTCAAACTACATAAAACTACCATATGATACAGTGGATTATCTCCCTTACACAGTTAAGGGAAAGTCCACTGGTGAAGAATGAAGTGTCAGTAAAAACTAAACCTTACAGTATCTGTATGCTATGGTGTAGTTATCATACAGTTAGCAGGCTATTGTTTATACTTTGTGTGACTGTGTGGTTAACCAGCAGCTTTCTTCTCAGAATCCTCCTCCCCTTTCCTCAATTCTTTCTGATAACCTAAAGTAAAACAAGAAGGTACATATTAAATCTACCAACTTTTCTGTTTCTCATCACATTTATTTTTTTAACAGACATTCTCTGCAAGAGTTGCTTTAAAATGCTTTAAATGATAATAACCAATTACAATTTTTTTTTAAAGTCAGCTACCAATTTATAACTTATAATCTGCTAAACTGTGTATTTCAAGCCCCTTTATGAGAAAGTCAAAAATTATTACAAATATATATGTACGTTGTACACTAAAATATATCTGGGAATTCTAAACAACAGGGCCATTGCCCTTAAACGTCATCTGACAATTGAACCGTTATATATAGAGGATCTAACAGGAGTGTCTGTGTGATATGCGTTCCTTTGTGGGGTTACAGCTGCCTCATTTATATAATGTATGATTGCCCTCTCCCAATGATGTTTTACACCTATTTGGTAGAAATCCACTCAGAGGTTTAGGAGCAGTAGGGTTTTAAAGCAAAATTACAATAAAGTTCCCCATTTGAGGCCCCACCACTCAGGCCCCATGGGTCACACGTACCAGCCTCTTCTACAAAAAAATATGAACGCCCTTCCTCAATGATGCTTTACACCAAATTTGGTAGTAATCTGATTTGGGGTTCAGGAAGAGTAGTGTTTTGAAAGTAAAAGTTTAACAGCGGCGGCTTTTAGTGATGTACTATGTATGTTAAAGTTTATAACTTTTAATAGTTGAGAAAAATACAAGTCCCATTAACCTTTGTTTTTACACATGACGCACGGCATAAAAAGTACCCAAATACTTTTTATACACTTACCAAAACATATCCCCCCCCCCCCCCCCACCCTTGACAGGAGTATCTCAACCCTCATGTAAGAGTTTGACTGGTCAGCACTCGGCAAGACTCGTGCTGACAGGCCAAACTCTTAAACTTGGGTTGATATATTCCTGTCCACGGAACAGACCCATGTTAGATTCTATTAATCTTAACTTTATCATCTAAATTGTGTGAAGATATGATAAGAGGACACAGGGGGTGTCATTTACAATGTTTCTGACCCCACCCAACCAAATCCCCACCAAAGGGCCAAAACAATTTTTTTTATCCAACCTTCATATGCATATAAGATATCTCACAACTCATGGTAGATGGAAAGAAACAAGAGGCCCAGAGGGCCTGTATCGCTCACCTGGTTTCATGAGATATGAAACAAAAATGATGCTTAAGTATATTTGTCGCTGGTATTGCTATGTCAATATATATCATAAGCATTTTATATGGGTACATGTACATTGGTTTTAGGGATGTTACCACACAAATGTGAGTGATATCCATTGCTTAATTTCAGAGAAGATCTTGTTTAGACCAATTGACTCCTTTTGACCCTGCCCTCTGCCCCCTGGGGGGTCATCTCCTTCCTTTATACAATTTTGAATCCCTACCCCAATAGGATGCTAATAGTCAAATATGAGCTGTTTCAGAGAAGTTGTTCATATCAATTTAGCCAAATTGACCCCTTTTGACCAAGCCCCTCAGCCTCCAGGGGGACTCGGCCCCATCATTTGTACAATTTTGAATCCTTAACCCAAGGGAATGCTACCAGTCACATATTAAAGATATCCATTGCTTAGTTTCAGAGAAAAAGTTGTTTATATCAATTCTGCCAAAATAACCCCTTTTGGCCCCGCTTCTTAGCTAGGTCCCCTGGGGTCAGCCCTGTCATATGTACAATTTTGAATCCCTACCCTAGGGGTTGCTACCAGGCAAATATGAGCGATATCCATTGCTTAGTTTCCGAGAAGAAGTTGTTCATATCAATTTAGCCGAATTGACCCCTTTTGGTCCCGCCCCTCAGCCCCCAGGGAGGTAGACCCCACCATTTGTACAATTTTGAATCCCTACCCCAAAGGGATTCTCACAGTCAAAATTGAGCAATATATATTGCTTAGTTTCAGAGGAGAAGTTGTTCATATTAATTTAGCCAAATTGACCCCTCTTGGCCCCGCCCCTCAGGCCCCCCGGAGGTCAGCCACACCATTTGTACAATTTTGAATCTCCATCCCATAGTGTTGCTACAAGGCAAATATGAGCCATATCCTTTGCTCGGTTTCAGAGAAGAAGTCAATTATATCAATATAGCCCAATTGACCACATTTGGCCCCATCCCTCAGGCCCCTAGGGAGACAGCACCACCATTTGTACAATTTTGAATCCCCACCCCAAAGTGATGCTAACACGCAAATATGAGTGATATCCATTGCTCGGTTCCAGAGATGAAGTTGTTAATATCAATATATCTATATTGACCCAGTTTGGCCCCGTCCCTCAGGCCCCTAGGGGGTCAGCAACACCATTTGTACAATTTTGAATCCCCACCCCATAGTGATGCTTCCAGGCAAATAGGGGCAATATCCTTTGCACGGTTTCAGAGAAGTCGTTTATATCAATATAGCCAAATTGACCCCTTTTGGCCCCGCCCCTCAGGCCCCTGGGGGGTCAGCCCCATCATTTGTACAATTTTGAGTCCCCTACCCATAGGGATGCTTCTGACAAAATTTGGTCAAATTCTGATAAGTGGTTATGAAGAAGAAGTCAATTGTTGACGGACGGACGGACGACAGACGGCGGACACCACGGTATGGCATAAGCTCACCTTGGTCCTTCGGACCAGGTGAGCTAAAAAACTATGGTCCGGTATCAGCAGATGTGAAAGATCAAAATGTGGGTCAAGTGACCCCTACATTGGTACATGGAGTAAAGTGTAGGTGAACCCAAAGTATGAAGTTTCTGAGACAATTCAGTAGTGTAGGAGGTAGAGCCTGGACAAGATAAAATACAGAAGGTAGACTAAAGATGGAAAAAATACAGCACTATAGATATCCATGATAATTGTCTTCTATCACAACTCATGATACAGCCAACTGTCTAACTTGATAATGAAGACCTTAACTAATACTGTGACCCTGACCGTGACGTTAACACCTCAATCTGACCTTGGCCAAAAAAATCACTATGACCTTGACCTCTTGAGAATTGAGTAGTCTAGACACCTTATTTAAAGAACTTCAATTTACATATACAGATATTTATTGATGATTCCTCTATTCCCATGGCAAGCTTGTTAGACTTGTAACACATAATAAATTAACAAACACCAAATTGAATTGAAATTAACAAACACCAAATTGAATTGAAATAAGGCCGTTTTATTAACGACGTAAGGATATCAATAATGTATATATACATTTTACATACATTGTTACATCAAGTCTAAGATGGGGATATGCAAAACGCCCATCAAAAATATGTTTACATACATTGTTACATAATATAAAGTCTAAGATGGGGATATGCAAAACGCCCCATGGATCTAGGTGGATTGAAGGGGAGGTGGTGGGAAAAGATATAGAGCTTCCAGCTAAACTATAATTAGTAATCACTAATTATAAAAATAAACAAACGTGTACAGACCTTGTTCCTCCATATCTCAGCGGCCTCTGACCTCTGCGACCAGTGGCCCTGTACTTATATAGGAGCTATAAATAGAAGCAGACTAACTCTGCATCCTTAGCCAATCACCTCACTTCAAATTCTAAAATGGTCAGCATCCATATGATGCACAAAAACTTGAAATAATTACGAATGAAATAATCCATAATATAAATGACATGATAAAGTGGAACATATATAAATGACATTAAACAAAGTTTAATTTGTATTTATAAGGAGACACAAAGCATGGCATATTATCCCTCCTGCCAAGCTGGTAAAATTTTACCTTTAATTCTCAAATTATTTTTACAATACCAACTTTAGAATAAGTGCCCAGTTAAATGAACTGTAACTAAAATCTAGAATCATGTTTGAAATCAGTACCTGCTCTTGTTCCTTCCATTTGCGTATTCTTACTTCCTTACTCTCGTTTACGTCTAGATAAGTTTGGTACCATTTCGTCATGATTCGTGATCTCGTCCTACGTGTGGGTTCAGGTACAGCTATGAGACTTGCTTTAGGAAGACTGGTCGGCCCTGAAAAGTTCATCTCATCTTTAGACTTATTCATCTTTAACAGTTTTGTTTTCTCGTTAAGATACAATATAACATCAGAGCATGTCTCTAGTTTGTACACAATTTCAATTCCAAAAAGAGAGAGAGAACATCCTGTTTATCTGAATGAAGTAAATTTTGAATTTGGTAAAGTGTTTTGTTTGGCATTAGAAAATATAACTTAGAGAAAAGCAATACACAAACCAATCATTATAATCACAGGTAACATTTAGTTATGGAAGAATCTTAATCAATTAAAGATCCAGTAGTAGTTGTTAATTGACAAATCAATAATCTTAATCACAGAGTCAATTGTGGTAAAACTTATAACACTACAGGATATAGAACGGGCATTATATATTACTGGATGTTTTGTCCACATTCCTTTTGACTTGATTGAACAAATGAAGATTGGTGATTCAATGAATGTAATTTCTATTTTTATTGATGTAAAAAAGGAGATAAATTTTATATAAAATATCAATTAAGGATTTTTGTTTTGGTAAATCAAATTTTAATCCTGGGTCAATATCTCTTCCTTGTGCCCATATATGGTAACTACATACAAACCTAAACAAAGGTCCATAACTACTATCAATAATGATTAACAAACCCAATGTGCTACCTTGTACCTTTGTCTATAAACTTCAGGAATGTCTGATGATGATACTCGTCCCATCCTCCTCGTACACCTCCAGTTTACCAAAGAAATATCTAGAAATGACAGAATACACAACTGTTTCATCAAAGCAAAACGTTCAACTACAACTCACATTATATTTTTAGATATATTAACAGTTTCAATTATAAAATGTTAAAAGTACAGCCAGAAAAAATACATTGTAATTACTGAATGTGAGACATTAAACAAGAGGCCCATAGGGCCTGTATTTCTCACCTGGTTGGATTTGACCAAACATCAAAATAATATCAAAAGATCCGGCCTATCACAAGGAGACTTAACACGAACATACCGCAGCCTCCCAAAACACACATACGCACTCGCTACACGCATACATGTCGCACGCACGGGAGGCCGTCATTAAATGACCTTAGCTGTTAATAATATTTATGTTAATGGAAGTATGGAAAGGACCTATATAGGCTAAGCCTGTTGTCCAATCCAATGTGTATATCTATCTCTATTATGAAATATTGTTTTTGAATTAATTCAAACGCTTGATTGAATAAAATATTTTGAAATGAAATTAATTAATAAGTTCACGTTGAGATCAGCTATACATCCATGGATTTCTAAGACATGACAATCTACCTAACAGAATATGGCACATTAAGTAGCCGTATTCACAACAAACCAAAGACTGTCAGATAACAATCAAACATGCGAGTAATGAGTATACTTGCCCTTGTATAACTGGAAATAACATGACGTCATACATAATTAACAATTTAAAAGTTATCCCCCTGAAGAGTACCTCAGGGGGACTTTCATGTATAACATTGTCCTGATGAAGACCACACGACTTGGTCAAAAGTAGTCGACAAATAAATTTTAATCTTAACAGTGTACGCTTGAGTATGTTGCGGTTATTATCCCTGATTAAAAATATTCCAATTGTAAAAGTGTATGTAGTCATGAGCACTGAGGACGTTCATGGTAGCTAGGAGACTGCAATAAATATTATCATGGACATTCCAGATTTTGTATATTGCCTCTGTCATGGATGATACAGTTATTGTAAACATCATGATTGACCACTACGACCAACAGATGCGCTATAGTTTTGAGAGTTTTATAAAAGAAAATATTTCATCATGTTATCACTGATCCATGATACACATTTTATAGGAAAAACATGTGATTTTGCGTCTGACTAGGCTCTGTATAAATTACCACCAACAAAGTATGGTCCTAAAAGAAAACAAAGAATATTTACATTCTGTGTGACAGTCTCCCATTACTCCTGTGTTAAACCAGATGGTATTGATCACCGTATAAATGCAGCCCAGATCACATGACGTCACTTCCGTCAGCGTCAAAAAAATGTTTGGCAATGTGTTGCGGGTGAATCAAACCT
>NW_022979892.1:8976-66082 GCF_902652985.1 Pecten maximus | reverse complement strand
CGCTGGTGAGGTCACCATTGCTATCGTTCTTCGATTTCGATGAAATCTTGACTTCTCGTGCCTTACAAAAATCAGAACATCTATCATGGTTGCCTAAGATATGGTATATTGAATTGCGAATGTCGTGGTCTAACTGCTTAGCAGCATTTTTTTGGTTTGATTCCTTTGATCTCACACGTATCGCACATCTTACAGCAGTTGTTATTCTTACCCTCAATGCTTTAGTAAGTCTTTGTTTTCCCTTGTACATGGGGTTTTGATCAACCAGCTTTTCAAGACTGCTCCTTAAACATTTGCAAACATGGTTAGCACACTCCAGCTTTTTCACATCTTTTCCCCATATAGGTACTTGTTCCTGTATCTTGGCATACACAGAGGAGTCACCATCTGCTATCACAGTTGTATATCTTAGGCCATGCGTCTTTTCTGCCTGTTGGAAACCCTCTACAATTATACTTGATTCCATTGCTTGAGAACTTTCTGACCAATTCTTATAACATTCATGTGGTCTGGGCTGAGTGTGGTTGGCTTCAGAGTGTGAACAAATGTAACAGTGTTTGTTACGGACACCTATATGCAGCAATTTCCCAGTCTCTGCACCGATGATTACTGCAACCCCACCCAAGGCATTATAAGAATGTTTATGGGAGCGTTTGCTCCAGCCACCATCACAAATAACTGTAATGCATGGGATTCCATTGTGATAATTTCCCTTCTCTATTGCTAGTCTTCTCTCTTCAGCTCCAGCTGCCAACAAATCATCTTTCACGGATAAATACCACAGATCTCCTATTTCTTGTTCTAGAGTAGCCATACATTCATTTAAGTGTGCTGCCCCGCCACCAGTTACCATACTTCCCCAGACTGCTCTAACGTTTACATCATGATGATAAGTTTGACCATTGTGAATTTGGGGGCTTGTATCCAACCTGAAACGTTCATTGCATCCTTGACACTTGGCCTCAATGACACTGGCAAGTCCAAGTGTTCTCACTTCTGATGTCAATTTCACCGGGGACACTTTCTTGTCATTTGCAACTATCTTGCACACTTTATCACAATTTGCAACATGAATGGTGATAGCATCTATGTGTTGCTGTAAAAGTTGCAGATTCATTAGTCTATAGCCATCATATGAATTTGAAGTAACTCTGTTTATCTTAAAAGCAAATGGCTTGTCTGAAGACACTCTCTTGATGTTGAAAAAAGATGTAGGATGTTTTTGGAACAGCAACCGATGTACACATTCTGCACGTTTTTTGCTAATGCTGTACTTGTGTAAAATGGAGCGAATGAGCCTAGTTCTGTTGCCAGTGTTTTGATGAACTTTTACATTAAATTTACCAAAGTGATTTAATTTAGAACCGTATGTATGTTTGTGTTGGTAGATTATTTTCTTATTGACAGTGTGTTTGCCTCCTGCTTGACCAAACCTATTGTATCGACGTCTGTGATGTCTACGGTTGATACCCATGATAAAATCGTAAATACAAACTCAGTTCCCTCGATGATTATTATACGCGTGCCACGTATACTGCCTATGGGCTGCTTTACTTTTTGTTTGTGTCGTTATACGAACTAAAAGACTTAAAAAACGTATATTTAAAAGATGTGTCAATAGTTTTATCATACTCATGTGGTAAATATACATATGACCCATTTGAAATGTTTACAAAAAGTGAAATAACATGGTAAACAAATACGACATGCGATGTGTCAACATCAAAAATGTATCTGTCAGTACTTACCTAAACATCGACTCTGCCTCAAATGAAACTTAAGATCGGTGAAATCAACAGCTTCGTACAGGTCAAGCAGCACAAGTGTAGTCTACCTCTGTAACGTTGTATTTAGAGATAATTATGTGAAATAAGTTTTCTGCAAAAACCTCGAAAACTACGTAACCAAACAACACTTCCGGTAGTAACCAGATAAGCCTACGCGTAGAATATAGGACTAATTTGATGATTATATATTTTGAAGCATATCATAAAATGCTGAAATGATGTAATAAATTAAATGAAATTGTTCATGTCATTCATAAAATATACTATAATATATCAGTTTTATGTTGTAAGCATGACTTTCTTACTTGCATATCAGTTTATATTCATCCGCCATCAGATGGAGTTTTCGGAAGGAGAGGACGACAGTGACAGCACGGAAAGAAATTGCGTTTCTGATGATCTGAGTCATCCGATTACGGTTTATTTTGTCCACAATGAAGCTATGACCAGGTAAAATGATATGCTGTATCGGTTTGCATATCTGCGGCGCAGAACAAATTTGTTATCACTTCATATTATGCTAACTGAAGTCGGCCATATTTTGGCATTGAGTGGACTACCATCGACATTTATGGGTCAACATGTACATTTATGACAGTTTTGTAAACAAATCAATTGCTCCTACATTGTGCTATGGATATCGCTTGGACAATTTATTGTAGAACGGCTGAGAAAAACTGCAAATTAAAGATGGGAATTATTCCATGCCAAATTGTACCAATTTTGAGTATTTAGTACAACATTTTGAGGAAAACAGACAATTTGAGTTGATTTTTTTGTGACAAGTTATCATCTTATAGTATGATCTGTGATGTTGTAAATGATCATAGTGTAAGTGTATAGTAATAATTCACACCAAACATTTAATTTTCAGGGTAGTTTTGCTGTTTAGTTGACCCTTAAGGCTCATCGGCCTCTTATATCTTAACCTCAATCTTAAGATCATAATTGCACAAAAAATATCCACAATCACTACAGATAACTTATCATGCCCCTGTGCATGCATCCTGTGCATGCATAGTCTTAATGACACCGACAGTGGTATGTTAATAGAAGTAGTAGAAGAAGAAGATTTAATTCAGATCTGCAGGATCTATTGAAATATGAAAAAATGACAATTTACTAGTTTATTTTAAATCCTTCAAATATAGATATGGATGTGTACTTATTGGAACATCTTTCTTTTGCAGTGAGTGTGACCATCATAAAATCCCACCTGATTCTAGTTTAACATGTGTGAAGGAGAAAAGGAATGTGCCTCACAAATTTGATAACACTGAGAAAACAAAAGACATTGAGCCGATAGCAAAGGCATCAGACAAAAGTAAGAAAAAGGACAAAAAGAAGCAAAGTAAACTACATCTGTGTCAATCTGTTAGTAAGAAGAAAAACAAAAGAAATTGAGCCGATAGCAAAGGCATCAGACAAAAGTAAGAAAAAGGACAAAAAGAAGCAAAGTAAACTACAACTGTGTCAATCTGTTAGTAAGAAAAAGAAAAAGAAGGAAAGGGTTGTATCCCCCGATTTTGTTAATGCAGGAGAACTCAAAACTAAGAAGTTAAAAAAGAAAAGAAAACTGGATAAATGTGAAGAAAGTCATGAAAGTCATCGACTTAAGAAACGAAGGAGAGGAGGGCAAAAAAATAAAAAGACTACTGAAGCAGAAGCAAGTGAACCAAGTAACAAAAATAATAACTCTTTTGGTTATAACAAACTACAAAAACAATTTCATCCTAAACCTGCCAGAAATGTTATTGATATTTATGGAACCAAAAATAATCATAAAGTATTTAACTCCTCTGAGGAGGACACACCTGCTGTACAAGAATCTGTGAATGGAATGGAAGATGATAATATACCTGGGGAGGAACAGCAGGAATCATTAGAGCAGGCCAAGAAAAGGTTGTTAGAGAAAGTTAAACAAGAATACCACAGTCTGACGGATAATTCCTACACATTTGATAGACATCTGCTGATTAAAGAACCTGTCGGTGAGAATGTGCATGTGTATGAGAATGGACAACTTCATCAACATGGGAAGGAGCAGGTCAACACTGGCATGTCTCAGGTACAGCAACAGTTAGTTAAACTGGCTATTGGTGTGTCAGTGTATACCAGACAGAGACACGTCAATATACAACAACCACACACGTCAATATACAACTCCAACAATCACACATGTCAATATACAACACCAACAACCACACACGTCAATATACAACACCAACAACCACACACGTCAATATACAACACCAACAACCACACACGTCAATATACAACACCAACAACCACACACGTCAATATACAACACCAACAATCACACACGTCAATATACAACACCAACAACCACACACGTCAATATACAACACCAACAACCACACACGTCAATATACAACACCAACCACCCCACACTTCAATATACAACACCAACAACCACACACATCAATATACAACACCAACAATCACACACGTCAGTATACAACACCAACAATTACACATTTCAATATACAACACCAACAACCACACACGTCAATATACAACACCAACAATTACACACCCGTCAATATACAACACCAACAATCACGCACGTCAATATACAACACCAACAACCACACACGTCAATATACAACAGTAACAATCACGCACGTCAATATACAACACCAACAACCACACATGTATGTCAGTATACAACACCAACAACCACACACGTTTGTTTTTAACTGAATTCAATAAATATGGCCTTGAATTGTAATGACTTATGCCCCTGGGCAGTAATTTATTGAAGATGTTTTGATAATGCTGTGATTGCATGACATAAAGATAAATCTATTATACTGGTGACATGACAGGACCATTGACCCTGTCAAACATTACTTGGTACATTGTGGTTAAGACAAAGACATAGTCATTAACAGTGCCTGTTGGTGTGATATGGAGGTTACTGAGTATTTGAGGTCAAATATGATTGTTTTCTTTATGCCAAATTAACTAGGTAATAAAAAATGTTATCAATACTTTAGATATTTCATTTTCAATTATAGAAATTTTATTTACAATTTGGTGAGTGCTCCCGTTAGATTTTTGTATAGTTTATGTCACACCAACATTTATCAATGATTACATCTACCAGGTAATGTGTAATCAACATCATACAACAAGTCAAAAACATACGTCTGAAGAATTTAATTAAATAAAATATTTAATTAAAAATTTTATTTTATTTAATATAAAAAATTTGCTGTTCATCATTCATACCAACTTCTCAAGGGAAGCAAGCACACCTGTCGTTGATACTGGCCTGATAGTGACTATTAGGACCCCATGTTAGGGTTGTTGTAGTGGCTATTAGGACCCCATGTTAGGGTTGTTGTAGTGGTAATAAGAACCCCATGTTAGGGTTGTTGTAGTGACTATAAGGACCCCATGTTAGGGTTGTTGTAGTGGTAATTAGGACCCCATGTTAGGGTTGTTGTAGTGACTATAAGGACCCTATGTTAGGGTTGTTGTAGTGGTAATTAGGACCCCATGTGTTAGGGTGGTTGTAGTGACTATAAGGACCCCATGTTAGGGTTGTTGTAGTGACTATAAGGACCCCATGTTAGGGTTGTTGTAGTGACTATTAGGACCCCATGTTAGGGTTGTTGTAGTGACTATTAGGACCCCATGTGTTCTGGTTGTTGTAGTGACTATTAGGACCCTATGTTAGGGTTGTTGTAGTGACTATTAGGACCCCATGTTAGAGATGTTGTAGTGGCTATTAGGACCCCATGTTAGGGTTGTTGTAATGGCTATTAGGACCCCATGTTAGGTTGTTGTAGTGGCTATTAGGACTCCATGTTAGGGTTGTTGTAATGGCTATTAGGACCCCATGTTAGGGTTGTTGTAGTGGCTATTAGGACCCCATGTTAGGGTTGTTGTGGTTGTAATTAGGACCCCATGTTAGGGTTGTTGTAGTGACTATTAGGACCTCATGTGTTATGGTTGTTGTGGTGGTAATTAGGACCTGATGTCAGGGTTGTTTTGTGGTGGTAATTAGGACCCCATGTTCGGGTTGTTGTAGTAGCTAATAGGACCCCATGTTAGGGTTGTTGTAGTGGCTATTAGGACCCCATGTTAGGGTTGTTGTAGTAGCTATTAGGACCCCATGTTAGGGTTGTTGTAGTAGCTATTAGGACCCCATGTTAGGGATGTTGTAGTGGCTATTAGGACCCCATGTTAGGGATGTTGTAGTGACTATTAGGACCCCATGTTAGGGATGTTGTAGTGACTATTAGGACCCCATGTTAGGGTTGTTGTAGTGACTATTAGGACCCCATGTTAGGGATGTTGTAGTGGCTATTAGGACCCCATGTTAGGGTTGTTGTAGTAGCTAATAGGACCCCATGTATTAGGTTTGTTGTAGTGGTAATTAGGACCCCATATTAGGGTTGTTGTAGTGACTATTAGGACCCCATGTTAGGGTTGTTGTAGTGACTATATATTAGGACCCCATGTTAGGGTTGTTGTAGTGGCTATTAGGGCGCCATGTTAGGGATGTTGTAGTGGCTATTAGGACCCCATGTTAGGGATGTTGTAGTGGCTATTAGGACCCCATGTTACGGTTGTTGTTTGGCGTGTGCAACTAGTTTAAAGGGCCTCATGTTACAATATCTGGAGTACAATAGGTAAAAATGTCATTCTGGTAGAAAATGTCTGCTTAAAAATAGTACCATGTCAGGAGCTTTCATGTGAGTATTGTTTATTTTTGAGGTGAATATTTTTGCAAAATGTTGATGTTTTATTATTTATTTTCAGGTGTGTTTGCAATGGGAGTCCCTTATGGAAACAAGACTATTGGACATCGTATAGAACAGATGATCAGCAGAGGTTATGTCGAGACCGATTGTACAGTGTTATAGACAGAACGCAAGATGTCGAGACCGATTGTACAGTGTTATAGACAGAACGCAAGATGTTGAGACCGATTGTAGTGTTATAGACAGAACACAGGATGTTGAAACCGATTGTACAGTGTTATAGACAGAACACAGGATGTCGAGACCGATTGTAGTGTTATAGACAGAACACAGGATGTCGAGACCGATTGTAGTGTTATAGATAGAACACAGGATGTTGAAACCGATTGTACAGTGTTATAGACAGAACACAGGATGTCGAGACCGATTGTAGTGTTATAGACAGAACACAGGATGTTGAGACCGATTGTACAGTGTTATAGACAGAACACAGGATGTTGGGACCAATTGTAGTGTTATAGACAGAACACAGGATGTTGAGACCGATTGTGCAGTGTTATAGACGAAACACAGGATGTTGAAACCGATTGTACAGTGTTATAGACAGAACACAGGATGTTGAAACCGATTGTACAGTGTTATAGATAGAACACAGGATGTTGAGACCTATTGTACAGTGTTATAGACAGAACACAGGATGTTGAGACCGATTGTTCAGTGTTATATATATAGACAAAACACAGGATGTTGAGACCGATTGTGCTATGGAAAGAATATGGTTCCTTCTGAATATTTGTGACATGTCATTACGTCATAACTGCAGTGTACAATGATTATGATTATTTATGAATTTTATAAGCTAATTCTATACATGTACATTTTGTATTGAAATTTTGTTTACTGTTATTCTGAATACAGATACAGAAGACTAAATCGGTGATTTGTTTTTAATTGAGGAAATAGAAATGTCTAAATTTATTGAATCTGGTGTAGTGGTGTTCCGATTAATCGACTTCGTCGAGTATCACTTGTTTGAGACGTTTGATCAATTAATCGAGTATTAAAGAAATCTGCAATCGAGTTTCGTCGGAAGTGCCCTACATCAGGTTTTATGAAAATATATTAGCCGGATTTCAGATAAACATACCGGTATGCAAATTCAGCTTGACAATGTCTACAACACAGTCGCTTGCGGGAAATCGTTATGCTTGTATCATACAAAATCAAGCGTCGCAATAGCTGGTACAGTGTAGTAATACTAGGGGGAATGCAACATACTGATGGCTAAGATTTTGTTTGTGAGAATATAAGCGACTAGCTTTGTAAGCAACGTTAACGTATAGGATCTTTCTTCCCGGTAAACGCACATGGTCTGTTTTATGGAAACATTTTGTTTTTTAATGAAAACAAGAAGCAGTGGTCTAGATATGTTGAGTACTGATAAATACGACGAAAACTATTTGTAAAATGTGCAGAAAGTCGTATTCCTTCAATGGTAAGTCACAGTTCTACTTTTGTTTTCAAAGTATATTAGACTTTCGATAACGGATGGATTAAAGCATTTTACGGCCCGTGCAAAAAAATTCAATTAGCTAAATACTCCAATAAGCAATCATTTTGTTGTTTTTTTACGTGTTGAATAAAGTTATTAAAAAAAACCAATTTTGGTTCATTTTTATCTGTGTAATAAACAAATAAACACACAGGAAGATAGTATACATGTAGGTATAAAAATAGTATACATAGGTATAACCGTTTATTAGTTACTGAAATTGTTGTTGAAAGCATTTCACAAAATATTGAGACATAAATACAAAAAATACATTTGAAATTAATCGATTTTAATCGATCATCGATTGGTTACACACAAGTGATGATCGATCACAACAAATCAACCGATTCCCAACACTAATCTGGTGTACTAACCACTAACAGGTGGAGTAGAGTGGTAAACTTGGCTCGTAATAACCTGGGTGGGTACAGTATATGAGTATATAATGAGGCTGTTGGTGTTAATTCTTACCTTAATCACCTGATACTGTTAAGACACTTTCAGGATTTCTGTTTCCTTATCAATGTTTTACAGCATCGACCTACGTAACCTCAGGTGAAGATCTGAGGTGCATGCTTTGAGTCTGACTGGCTGTGTTTCTAGGGAGCTGAGAGACGGACTGGTCTGTGTGTTTGTGGTTGTGTCCTTTGACAAGACACTTTACCCTGATTGCTCTGGATGGCGTGCAACAGGCCTTCTGTATGTTGTTCATTACTTTGTCATCAAATACTACAAGGAGACCCAGCCTCAAAGTGACCTTGGAAATTTAATATTAAACAGTGATCAACCCAACAAACAAAACAAATATATTTTACTTCTGATCAGTGAAACTGTTGAAGAGATAAACATTTATGAATTTCTGATTCAGCTGTAGAATGCTTGTGTCCAGAAATTTGACCTTTCATCATTAACTCCTCGATTAATGTTTTTAGATCTTTGTCTGGGGTTTCCGGTTACTGTTAACGTTGCGTCATCAAGTGGCACGATAGCTCTGTGTATCGACATCTTACTGTTGTCTCTGGAGTAACAGAGCTCCATGATATTTTAACAAAGCGTGAAGCGATATCACAAAAGTGAGCTTTATTCATCATAACTTACCAAACTTACCAAAAGAAATACCACAAAGCACTAGCCATGGTTCATTGATTTCATGTGTGTACACACGCTCATGGTGTACATGTGTACAGCTTATTATCAGTCAGTCACGTAACAATAACATATAAACACATATCCTTCTGGACTCAATTTGGCGATGTTAATGAGGTCAATATGATATTATTTTTACCGATTGTTCTGGAAATGGGATGGCGGATGGCAGTATGCGAGTTTGGCGATAAAACGGGTGCATTAGCGTGGTAGGAAATCCGTTCTGAATGAATTCATGGCGATAATCAAGTTTGGCGGTATAACGAGTGGCAATATAACCCCGATTGTAAGTATAAACAATGTGAAATATTACTGATATTTATCAATCTGATCTGTTCATTGTCCAGGGACTGTTTTGTCATTTTCTGTAATTAAGATATCAACAACTGATCTGTGATCTTTCGACTTGAAAAACAATTATGAGCAAACATCCGATGAGAAATAACTTGCGGTTTTTTGTTGTGAAATAGAAACTCTATCTGTACATTTACTTTTGTGTGGTACATAATGTTCGATATTTAGACAACGTTGATGATTAGACGACAGTAGTCATGCCAGGGGCTTAAATTCAGGATCACGTGCAATCTGCTAAAAATCAAAATTCAAGAAGTACAACAGGAAATGAAATTATACTTTTTATTATAAATTACACAAGAATCATGAAATGTCAAACTAAATGGTACAGGAAGAATATTTACAGGAGCATCAATACATATGGTAATATATTACACACTATTAACCAAGTAAGATATGTGTAGATACATAAACACTTTCACACTCGCGTATATGGCAATCACATATGCATGATTCACAAAAACAGAACACATCATGCAGTCACTGTGGTAACATTATAAAACAAGAGCTGAGCATACCTTTTGTAAAACATAAATATATCCACAGGGACATGGCAAAAATTCTAAATCTACAGTTTAATATAATATATATGGGTAGGGAGTTACTGTCCAGTATAATATAATATATATGGGTAGGGAGTTACTGTCCAGTATAATATAATATATATGGGTAGGGAATTACTGTCCTGTATAATATAATATATATGGGTAGGGAATTACTGTCCAGTATAATATAATATATATGGGTAGGGAGTTACTGTCCAGTATAATATAATATATATGGGTAGGGAGTTACTGTCCAGTATAATAAAATATATATGGGTAGGGAATTACTGTCCAGTATAATATAATATATATGGGTAGGGAGTTACTGTCCAGTATAATATAATATAGATGGGTAGGAAATTCCCTGAGGAATCAAAGGAATAAAATGCTGCATGAAGAAAAGTTTTCTTAGTTTACATTAAGAATCACAATAACATATAACGCTTAAATTAACTGGTGTAGTAATGTCCGTGTAATTAGCAAATAGCTGCCTAGTTACACTGTCCGGCTATTCTAATATGATTTGAGTCATTACACTAGAGATAATCATTCCTAATGGACATGCAGCACTGTTTACTACACCGGATATGTCATTTAATTATACAGAAATATAAAAATATGATGTCATTATATCAAACATAACACAGTTCTCAATACGAAATATATTACTGAAGTCAAATTTGAGCTCTAAAACACTACTGCGGAAATCATCAGGTCATAAATGTACAGTCAAACTTAGTTATCTCAAAGTTAATTTGGCCATGAGATATGCCAACTATTAGAGATAACTGTGTATATTTTAAATCATTTAACCATAGAAACTGAATGATGAGGTTTGACTGTACATAAGTATCTGAAGATTTTTTTTTATAAAAAAGTGACTCTACTATATCTGTTGGGAATCCAACTCCAATGTATTAAAAGCAAGGCATTTCAGGGATGTGCTCAGTTTCAAGTCCATGTCATTTTAGGTGGACGCTCCCATATCTTCCTCCTTATGGGAAGTAATTGTTTTTGGGGTGATCTAAACATGTGTTCAACATAGTTTTGGCACATAGGGATATTCTCATTATGAACACTAATTTTCATTCAACATAGTTTTATTATTATCAGAATTAATTTGGCTGTGTTCTCCACTATTTTGTATGCATTAATTTTTGTTTGATATATATGTATCATGGAATACTATATGCTGTTACATTTTGAAATGAACATTCACGATCCAAACTCCTTGAAATCAGGCACCTCATATGTAAAGTAGTAGTCAGATGTCACCATACTGGATCAACCGACTACATTGCCAAACTGTTCATCATAATTTCAATCTTAGTTAAATTAACATCAAAATGCAAGACTGAGGCAAGCATAACTTTAAATTATTGATAAGCCTGGATCATACAAATGTTACAAGTCCAAAATGCATTCTATAGCTTACATATTTCAATTTGATTATATATATGTCCATATTTTTTTTAATGATAGATATACAATTCATTTAGGACTTCAGTATAAAAACTGTTTAAACTAAATTCTAACCCAGAGGTTGAGCGCTAAGGATAAAGTTTTGGGACACTTTAACCACTCTACCACCGTGACCCCTTATGCAAGATTCATGTCTCTACATTTCTCTTAAACATGAAATTTTAGAAAGATTCACATAGAGCTTTCTCACAAACAGAAACTTCAAAAGTCAAACTTAAAAACGGCCAATGCTTTCCCTTACTTCTTTCATTTGATATGCACAACCCTAAAACCCAAGGGGAACCAACATATGAAATTTGAGAAAGATCCATGAAGATCTGTCTGAAAATTGGCAAAAACTCAAATTGGCCAACCGTCAGCCATTAATTGTTTTCTGATTAGTATTAAAATTGATCACTCACAACTACAGACCACAGGAACCAACATTTGAAATTTGAGAAAGCTCTTTCTATTTCTCTACTAGAAATAATGATAACAAGGTTTGCTTATAGATAGATGACGGACCACAGGCCCAAGATGAAGGGCGATTTGAACAGCCAACAATCTCTTGATGGTTGGCTAACAAATATGGTAAGTGTACATACAATTATAAGGAAAACTACTATAGAAGCTGATTTATATCTCGGATAAAGTTATTCGGTCAAAGAAAGTTGATATACACATGGCAAAAAAGCAACTAGATGAAACATTATTATCTTAACTTTCCAAAACATCATTTTGAAGCCACAAGGTAATTTTTTACGAGTTGAATAAGAACCTCTGTGTATCTAAATGCAATAGTAAGTTTGATATGAAATTCTACTTCTTAAATATGATGACATTTTCTATTAAATGTATTCCTAAATTTATCCAACAAATGATCAATTTTAATGTTATCATTACATATTTTTAATTCATAAATATGTCTCCCAGAAAAAAAAACTAGATTTGTAGAGACCTAGAATTTCTCTGTTGATAAGTCTCCTTTTGGCAGTGTTCTACCTTGATTACAGAAAGTTGACAAGATCTTCAGCAGACAGTCCATTTAACTGAGAGTGTTGACATCTTTCTGAGCCCTCACTTAGATCTAGATTACTCCCAATGACAGATGAGGAGAGTGTGGTCCTACTATAGCTACCAATAACGGAAGATCATCTGGCTCAAATCTGGAGCATAAAATAAAATAAAATGTAAAATGTAAAATGAATTTTAAACTCTAACTATTAATTTCAATTCTTTTAAATTTTCATAAACAAAACAAGAGGCCCAGAGGGCCTGTATCACTCACCTGGATTAAAATTTTGAATCCTTACCCAAAATGATGCTCCCAGTCAAATATGAGCTGTTTCAGAGAAGAAGTTGTTCATATCAATTTAGCAAAATTGACCCTTTTGGCCCCAACCCTCAACCCCCTGGTGGGGTCAACTCTAAAAATTTGTACAATTTTGAATCCCCACCCCATGACCATGCTACCATACAAATGTGAGTGATATCCATTGCTTAGTTTCAGAGAAGAAGTTGTTTATACCAATTTAACCAAAATGACCCCTTTTGGCCCTGGCCCTCAGCCCCCTGGGGGTTAGCCCTGTCATTTATCAATTTTGAATCCTTAACCTAAGGGAATGCTACCAGTCAAATGTTAGAGATATCCATTGGTTAGTTTCAGAAACAAGAGATCCCAGAGGGATCTTGGCGCCCACCATTGAATGATCTTTATAGGTTCCATGTCAGATTGATCTTTTCTCTACTTTTCCCTTCCTCTAAGTCTTACTAATCTGTGTAAATTCAGAAACAGCCCTCTAGTACTTTTCAAACAAGGGGAACCTATATATAAAATTTAAGATTTAGCGATAATGGCTGTCTGTTGTTTTCGGATTGGTCCCAAAATGCAACACCAGGGACCAAGGGGAACCTACATATGAAATTTGAGAAAGATCCCTTCATTACCTTCTGTAAAATAGCGATAACAAACTTCAATTGTCAAAATACAAGATGGCTGCCTGTCGGGCAGGTTGTTTTCTGACTGGTCTCAAAATCCAATATGCATAACTAGGCACAGAGGGCAACCTACAAATGAAATTTCACAAAGATCCCTTCAGCAATTTCTGATAAATAGCGATAACAAACTTCAATTGTCAAAATCAAAGATGGCTGCCTGTCGGCCATGTTGTTTTCCTATTGGTCCCAAGAATTAGATGCAATATGCAGAACTACAGACCAAGGAGAACTTGCAAAAATGTTTGAGAAAGATCCCTTCAGTACTTTCTGAGAAATAGCGATAACAAACTTCAATTGTCAAAATCCAAGATGGCTGCCTGTTGGCCATGTTGTTTTCCGATAGGTCTCAAAATGCAATATGCATAACTAGGCACAAAGGGGAACCTTCATATGAAATTTGAGAAAGATCCCTTCAGTACTTTCTCAGAAATAGCGATAACAAACTTCAATTGTCAAAATCCAAGATGGCTGCCTGTCGGCCATGTTGTTTTCCGATTGGTCTCAATATGCAATATGCATAACTAGGCACCAAGGGAAACCTACATATGAAATTTGAGAAAGATCCATTCAGTAATTTCTCAGAAATAGCGATAACAAACTTCAATTATCAAAATCCAAGATGGCTGCCTGTCGGCCATGTTGTTTTCCGATTGGTCTCAAAATGCAATATGCATAACTAGGCACCAAGGGGAGTCTACATATGAAATTTGAGAAAGATCCCTTCTGTACTTTCTCAGAAATAGCGATAACAAACTTCAATTATCAAAATCCAAGATGGCTGCCTGTCGGCCATGTTGTTTTCCGATTGGTCTCAAAATGCAATATGCATAACTAGGCACCAAGGGAAACCTACATATGAAATTTGAGAAAGATCCCTTCAGTACTTTCTCAGAAATAGCGATAACAAACTTCAATTGTCAAAATCCAAGATGGCTGCCTGTCGGCCATGTTGTTTTCCGATTGGTCTCAAAATGTAATATGCATAACTAGGCACCAAGAGAAACCCACATATGAAATTTGAGAAAGATCCCTTCAGTACTTTCTGAGGATTAGCGATAACAAGAATTGTTTACGGACGGACGGAGGGACGGACGGACGGACGGACGGACGGACCACGGACGCAGGGCGATTTGAATAGCCCACCATCTGATGATGGTGGGCTAAAAAGTTGTTTATATCAATTCTGCCAAAATGACCCCTTTTGGCCCCGCCTCTCAGTCCCAAGGGAGGTCGGCCCCACCATTTGTACAATTTTGAATCCCGACCCCCAAAGGGATGCACACAGTCAAATATGAGCAATATCTATTGCTTGGTTTCAAAGAAGAAATTGTTCATATCAATTTAGCCAAATTAACCCCTCTTGGCCCCGCCCCTCAGGCCCCCGTGGGGTCAGCCTCACCTTTTGTACAATTTTGAATCCCCTCACCATAATGATGCCACCAGGCAAATAGGAGCAATATCCATTGCTTGGTTTCAGAGAAGAAGTCGTTTATATCAATATAGATTGATATAAACATATACATTGACACACCTGGAAAGGAAGGATAGCTAATGAAGTAAAGATCTTCCCAGCTGTTCTACAAGTAAAAAGTTACACACACAGGAATTAAAGTTGAATGATTGGATAACAATATCTAATCTGACCTTGATCTCAGATAAAGACCATAATTATCTCAGATGTTGAACTTTAATACTCACCATTGATCAGTATCAGCTATAATACTAACTGCTTCACCAGCAGGTTCGTCCAACACAGAATGCTGAAAATGAAATAAACACATATGATAAAATTTAATTGCATTTTTCATTTTCTCCAAGGTATCTTGGACCCAGTTTCACCAAAAACTAAATCTTTCTGCAATTGTATATGAATTTATTGTGAGGTTATTTTTCTAATAAATCTGGTCAGTTCCATAAAATCTTAACCCGCCCAGCCTCTTTAATCCTAATTATAGAATTTTTAAAACACTTATCAATAAGCTGTACATAAATCAGGACAACAGTTTAACAATTTATATATATTGTATCTATTGAACAAACATCCACTTGTTCTGCAGTCAATAAACTTCAACAATTTGAGAAACTGCACCAAGCCACAAGTATCATTTAACAGTAGATACATTTATGTTTCATTTTAAACAATAACACAAACCTGAACGGCGAATCACTACGTAGTTTTTCATGAAAGCTGTTTTCAGGTGTGCCATATGTAAAACAAAGTCGGAGAGGTAATGGTCAGAGTAGTCTGCCATCAATGACCGCCCAAAGTTACGGCCAAATACCTTGATGGTGCTGCTGCTGCTGAGTTCACCGCTGAAACTGTTACATAAAACAATGGAATGTTTAGAATCATTTGATGCTAACAAGAGATTAGTATTCTGTAGGAATGCTAACATGGAGGTACCTCTAGGTCAGACATTTCCTGTCCTGTTTTTATCAGTTTAATTTACAGTGGAACTTCTTTAAATCAAACTCGGAGAACTTGAATACCCTGCTTAACTCGAAGTACTTTGTCAGTCCCGGTGTCATATAAAATATTGACCCCTCATAAAATACCGACCCGGGTCAGTATTTTATGCATAAAATAATGACCTACCCCATAAAATATTGATCCCCCCTACATTGTGATGAAACAATTTACATAAAAGCAAACTTGACAGCATTATTAAATCATCTAAGCTTTTATACATAATTCTTGCATGTCAGTCCTGCAAGAAATAAACAGGTTGTCAGTCACACCTGAGGATAGGGCCAGGGGGCTAATTATAATCAGCTGCAAAGGTGAGAACATGACTAGTTGCTATAGGTGACCAGCACTCAGGTGTGGCCTTCAGGCCTATACAATATTACCAGGTATATACATGCATGTATATGGCTAAAGAAAGTTTATAGTGTTAATGATTTAGTATCAATTAATCTATCTATATTTGTACATTTTAACATGATATACTATATATTTTTCTGATTTAAATAAACAAGGATATATGATATCAGAAATCTGTATAACTATATATACAGTGTATATACAAATGAAAATTAAGTTATGTATACATCTCTGATTATATATATTAATTGATTCTTAAACTTTTACAAAAGAAAGTTCAATGCTATCTAAATGTCTAACATCTGCATTTTCTGTACTTTAAAAGAAACAAATGATGTGCACAATTATGTATTTTAAATCAATATGGCAGAAGATTTTATGTAAGTTTTGGGGTAAATCATACATAATAACTTGAAATACTAGTATATAAGTTAAATTATGATGCATAAAGTGAAGACGTTTTTAAAGTCTACTTTAAAACAATGTTTTTTAATTATATATATGGGTCAAAGAAGTAATATAAACAGTTTATTACATTTTTACCAGTGAAATATCAAAAATTATTCATTCTATAAAAGTGATATTTTCCAATGTACTAAATATATCAAGTCATACTGAAAAAATAATTCACACCATCACTATTTAGTAAATTTGACCAATACACATAAAGACAAAGTACTATAATATCTGCTTACACTTTGAATTTCATTATGTGTGATTGCTTGATATTGCTTACTTTTAGCACCTGCTGTAGGTTAAGTCAGAGACTGTAAGAAACTACTTAAGAATAAATAGGTTATATTTATTTGTGAGATTCAAGAAAAATATTTACCTGGTCATTTAGCCATGCCATGGGACGTAGAGTCCTGAGGTCGTTTGGTGACAAGCTGACATTTCCCACATGAACGTTGTAGCTTGGTATCGTTGTTGGCAGAGGTGCTGTTTTGCTGAAAGGAATTGGCTCAATTGTTTCCAAAACTGTTGCTATGTCAGTCCTCTCATGGAAAGACCACGTCAATACTGAAGCTGCCAGCTGCAAGGTGTACTCACTTTTCACTACTTGGGTTTCTGTCCTTGAACTCATATACCAAATTGTGTATAGTTTGGAACATTCTACATCTTCATATTTCAGTTGGCACTCCCGTATGAAGGATAGTGTTGGGGAATCTCTGGAAAGGTACACCTGGCTATTTTGGTTTCTAGGTATTGGAATGTTCATTTCCACACACCTCTCAATCAAAAGTTTCTTCTTCTTGTCATCAATGTCATTGAAATAGTCTGTAATTGTTGACGGCTGGCTGGATGGCTGGTTTGGCACTGACCTTCTTGGCTGGCTTAGAGGCTGGCTCTCTTTTGATGTGGATGAATGGCTAGTTGGTATTCTGCGTGTTTCTTTAGTTGGTATTCTGCGTGTCTCTTTAGTTGGTATTCTGTGTGTCTGTCTACTTGGTATTCTGTGTGTCTGTCTACTTGGTATTCTGTGTGTCTGTCTACTTGGTATTCTGCGTGTCTGTCTACTAGGTATTCTGCGTGTCTGTCTACTTGGTATTCTGTGTGTCTGTCTACTTGGTATTCTGTGTGTCTGTCTACTTGGTATTCTGCGTGTTTCTTTAGTTGGTATTCTGCCTGTCTCTTTAGTTGGTATTCTGTGTGTCTGTCTACTTGGTATTCTGTGTGTCTGTCTACGTGGTATTCTGTGTGTCTGTCTACTTGGTATTCTGCGTGTCTGTCTACTAGGTATTCTGCGTGTCTGTCTACTAGGTATTCTGCGTGTCTGTCTACTAGGTATTCTGTGTGTCTGTCTGTTTGGCACCATCTGTTCCTGCCTGTTTTGCAATCACTTTGACTGTCTCTCTGGTAATCTCTGTTTCTGTCTGGGAATGGATGGTGGTTGATTGGAATTGCTTGAAGCTTGTGTAGATGGTAATGTTGTTGGTGCATTGTACTTCTTGAGGGACTTTCTGTTCATTTTCTTCTTCCTCTCTTTCAACTTGTACACGCCTTTCCCCACACATTCAGAGATTGTATAAGGTCCTACCCACTTGCTCATGATTTTGTCTCCTTTTCTGTTGATGCGTCGACTGTTCTTGACAAGCACTTGATCTCCAACACTTAAGTCTTGATTGGAATGCTTTGCATCATAATATTTCTTCTGTGTGATCTGAGCCTTGCCAATTTCTTTTACCGCATCTTGTTGACTTCTCAGGAGTGTGGCAAACGATGTAGCTCTATCATTTAGTAGTTCCTGGAAGTCATCATTGTCAGTGATATCACGATCATCTACGGTTGTTGGTATGTCCAACTCCACAGGGAGAACAGCTTCCCGACCATATGTAAGAAAGAATGGAGTGGCCTTTGTTGATTTTTGCTGGCAGGTTCTTGTTGCAAAGGCAATCTGGTTGATAAAAAGGTCCCAATCATCTTGTGACTCCCCTACATACTTTGCTAATGCATTGCAAAGAGTCTGGTTGTACCGTTCAGTGAGACCATTGGTTTGGGGGTGATAGGGTGTTGTCAATCTATGGGATATTCCTAAGGACTTGCACAGCTTGTCATTCATTGCATTGCAGAACTCTCTGCCGTTGTCAGTTAGGATTGTTGCTGGAGTTCCGTGCCTGCATATGGTTTCTATGATAAATTGGCAAATATGTGATGCATCCTTGGATGGTATGGCCTTTAACCCCGGGCCACTTGGTCAGATAGTCAGTCAGCACAACTATGTATTTGTTTCCATTTTGTGTCGTTCTTAGAGGTCCAACCAAATCCATTCCTAACATATGGAATGCTTGGTTCTTAACTGGGATAGGATTCAAAGTTGATGGGATCTTCGCCAGATGATTTTGTCGTTGACATTCGTCACAATGGGCAATATACAATTCCACAACTTTCATCATAGCGGGCCAGTGGTATCTGCTCTTGACCTTCTCCCAAGTTCTATTAATCACTTGATGTTCTGACAAAGGATCGCTGTGACATGCTCGAAGTATGATCTGAACCTCGTCCGGCTTTACAACTCTAACTGGTCCATGCTTTTTATGTTTGTAGTGTAAGGTCCCATCGTTTAGACAATATGTGCTTATCAATCTTCTGAAGTTGGATTTGTTGTTGGATTCCTGTAAATTAAAGAAAAATATTAATAAAAACAGTGATAAAATTGTTCAAGATGATGATGATAACTGTCATTATGATGATGGCATAAGATGGTAGTCATGATGATGATGTCAAGTGATAATTTCAATGAAATAGTAAAAGATGATGATGATTTCGATCAGAAACAAAGATGATGATTTTGATGAAAAAGAATAAGATGATGATTGGGATTACACAACACAGACAAAGATGATGATGATGATGATGATGATGATGAAATTTCTTGAGATGGTGACTTTTGTGAACAAGTTAAGATGATGATCAGAATTAAACTGATGATTCAGTGTATGGTAATGATGTTGAATGCTGAAATAGTGAAAGATGATGATGATTTGGATCAGAGATGATGATGATGATGATGATGATGATTTTGATGAAATAGTAAAAGATGATGATGATGATGATTTCGATCAGAGACAAAGAAGAAGAAGAAGATGATGATGATGATGATGATGAATCCATTAAAGATAAAGGAGTTGTGATGATGAAAATGAAAATGAGGATGATGATGATGAAAATGATGATTATGAAATTTCTTTACATTGTGAATTTTTTGAACATTTTAAGATCATCAGAATTAAACTGATGATTCTGAGTATGGTAAGGATGTTGAGTGATGATTTTGATGAAATAGTAAAAGATAATGATGATTTGGATCAGAGAAAATGATGATGATGATGATGATGATGATGATGTGATGATGAAATAGTAAATGATGATGATGATGATGATGATGATGAAATAGTAAAAGATGATGATGATGATGATGATGATGATGAAATAGTAAAAGATGATGATGATTTCGATCAGAGACAAAGAAGATGATGATGATATGATGATGATGATGAATCCATTAAAGATAAAGGAATTGTGATGATGAAAATGATGATGATGATGATGATGATGATGAAAATGATGATTATGAAATTTCTTTACATTGTGAATTTTTTGAACATTTTAAGATCATCAGAATTAAACTGATGATTCTGAGTATGGTAATGATGTTGAGTGATGATTTTGATGAAATAGTAATAGATGATGATGATTTGGATCAGAGACAAAGATGATGATGATGATGATTCAATGAAAGATAAAAGAGTGATGATGTTGATGATGATGATGGCATAAAATTGCGGTCATAATGATGATGAATCAATAAAGATAAAAAGAGTTGTGATGATGAAAATGATGATTTCAATGAAATAGTAAAAGATGATTATGATTTGGGTACAGAGACAAAGATCATGATGATGATGATGCTGCTGCTGATGATGATGATGATTATACTGTGAACAGTTTAACATGATAAAAATTTAACTGATGATTATGAGTATGGTGATTGAGTGATGATTTCGATGAAATAGAATAAGATGATGAGTATTTGAACAAATCGACAAAGATGATGATCCTCATCATAATGATATGTTTTGATGTGTTTCGATAAAATGGTGAAAAGATGATCTGACCAGCTACCACAGGGCATCCAGTTGGAAATTGAGATTTAGAAATTTCATAATTCAAATTTCTTTCCTTCAGAAATCTGCAGTATCAGAAAACAACCTCTCATGGGTTGACTAGTTGCTCTGCCTACCTCCTCATGTTTCAATAATATTGACTACCTGATAATACAGACCTACAATCAAAAATATTATTACCTAGCCCCATAAAATACTGACCTACCCCCATAAAATTCTGACCTACCCTCTATTATATATATATCACTACCAATTAAGTAATATTTACAGGTCATAAAATTCTGACCTACCCCCATAAAATTCTAACCTACCCTCTATTATATACATTTCAATAACAAATAAGTAATATGTCATTCCATAAAATACAGACCTAGCCCCATAAAATTCTGACCTACCCTCCATTATATAATATCACTACCAATAAAGTAATATCTACATGTCATAAAATTCTGACCTACCCCAAAAAAATTCTGACCTACCACCTTTAATATACATTTCAATAACAATTAAGTAATATCTCCTGCCATAAAATACTGACCTACCCCCATAAAATTCTGACCTACACCCTATAATATACATTTCAATAACAATTAAGTAATATCTTCATGTCATAAAATACTGACCTACCCCGATAAAATTCTGACCTACCCCCTATAATATACATTTCAATAACAATTAAGTAATATCTACATGTCATAAAATACTGACCTACCCCCATAAAATTCTGACCTACCCCTTTTAATATACATTTCAATAACAATTAAGTAATATCTCCTGCCATAAAATTCTGACCTACCCCCATAAAATTCTGACCTACCCTCTATAATATACATTTCAATAACAATTAATTAAAATCTCCTGCCATAAAATACTGACCTACCCCCATAAAATTCTGACCTACCCTCTGTGATATACATTTCAATAACAATTAAATAATATCTACATGTCATAAAATTCTGACCTACCCCCATAAAATTCTGACCTACCCCCTTTAATATACATTTCAATAACAATTAAGTAATATCTCCTGCCATAAAATACTGACCTACCCCCATAAAATTCTTACCTACCCCCTTTAATATACATTTCAATAACAATTAAGTAATATCTCCTGCCATAAAATTCTGACCTTCCCCCATAAAATTCTGACCTACCCTCTATAATATACATTTCAATAACAATTAATTAAAATCTCCTGCCATAAAATACTGACCTACCCCCATAAAATTCTGACCTACCCTCTGTGATATACATTTCAATAACAATTAAATAATATCTACATGTCATAAAATTCTGACCTACCCCCATAAAATTCTGACCTACCCCCTTTAATATACATTTCAATAACAATCAAGTAATATCTCCTGCCATAAAATACTGACCTACCCCCATAAAATTCTTACCTACCCCCTATAATATACATTTCAATAACAATTAAGTAATATCTACACGTCATAAAATACTGACCTACCCCCATAAAATACTGACCTACCCCCATAAAATTCTGACCTACCCTCTATTATATATATATCACTACCAATTAAGTAATATTTACAGGTCATAAAATTCTGACCTACCCCCATAAAATTCTGACCTACCCCCTTTAATATACATTTCAACTAGAACACTGACACGTCAGAAAGGGCCCTGCTATGTGTCTGACCCTTCAGGGTAAATGTAATAATTATTGTCAGTGTTTTTCCTGCCTATATAACTGGGTGCGCCAAACGACCCCATTCTCAAAGCGTTTTAGCCTGATTTTTTCCCAAAATCAACTCGAAAATTCCAAATAACATTTGTATGACAACTTTTCACAATCAATGAAAAAATACCCAGGAAAAGCACTGATTGTAATATACTGACATGAAACTATTAGATATATGTTTTTGATTAACCTTTGCTATTGTTTTATTAATGTTAGCATTAATAGGGCCACTGACAATACTGCTTATTATTATTGTATGGAAAAGCTAGCTAAAAGAATTCTACAAGCATTACACTTTTCAAATTTGTTTCAAATCTAATATCAAGGAGCACACAAACTGATATAAACTCAATGCAGTTATTCTAATAAGGTAAACTTGAGAGGGTTTTCTCAAAAAACAAAACATACCAAATGTGAAGAAAAGGGGAGAAAAAAAGGATTTTTTAAAATATTTTAATAATGTCCTTTTTTGTCATTTGAGGTATAAGAAATCCAAACCAGTACTTTTTTCACCTTTTTTTGTTTTAAAACTTTTTATATTTAGACCCAATCAACTTCAAAATTTGGTCGCTTGACACCAACTTACCTTCATAATGTCATAACAAAATCTTTAATACCATTTAAAAAATGTCAATCCGACCTTAACATATGACCCATTGACTTTGAACTTTGGTCAGTTGATATCTTGTTTAATTGTGACCAACTTTGCATAAGTCATAAATTATGCTAATGGAAGACTGTAATAGTATTGTATATGTATGTGTGTATTGTGGTTTTATGTCAATATGTAAAATGTTACATCATCGAAAATCGGCTTCCCTCAATACCTGTATGTACCAATTTTCGCCGCAATCAGAAGCCTCTGTTTCATTCCCATGACAACACAGGTTTTGGAAAGGTGAACCATTGTTCCCTCAAAACCCCTATATACCAATTCTCTCACCAAAATCAAAACTAAATTTTGACCAATCAGAAACCTCCATTTGTTACCATGGCAACAGACGGTTTCGTAAGTGGTACCATTGTGTTTGGCTTCCCTAAATACCACTATGTACCAATTTTCACCGAAATCGAACAATATCGAAATTTGAACCAATCAGAAACCTCCATTTGTTACCATGGTAACAGACGGTTTCATAAGTGGTACCATTGTGTTTGGCTTCCCTAAATACCACTATGTACCAATTTTCACCGAAATCGAACAATATCGAAATTTCAACCAATCAGAAACCTCCATTTGTTACCATGGCAACAGACGATTTTGTAAGTGGTACCATTGTGTTTGGCTTCCCTAAATACCACTATGTACCAATTTTCACCGAAATCCTCCAACTCTGTCAATAATTTGGCGCAAAAGAAAAAAACGGACAGACGGACAGACAGACGGACAGACAGACAACCTGATTACTATAGGGCACCGCATCTTTGATGTGGGGCCCTAATAAACAATTCTGCAATCTGCTATAACTAATGTTTCAAATTTATATAAAAGCATATCAAAAACAAGATCATTCATTGATAAGAAAATGTCAAAATTGTTTTGACTGCTAAAATCCAAAAGGGTCGATTACCTGGCATTTTGAAGCCGACCCAGGATGACCTTGACCGTTGACCTTTGAACTTGTGACCTTGAACTATGAGTTTGATCATTCTGTCAGTTAACTCTTGGTTTATTTCATGACAACTTTGCAACAACAAAGATCCAGTATTTTCATGTTAATGTTAAAACCCAATATGGCTGCCTAACAGCCATTTTGAATTCGATTTGCATGAAATACTACACATCTGATCTAGGATGCATGAGGAATCATCAGTTCCAATTTGATACAAATCCTTCATCTCCTTCAATCATTTTTGTGCAGAAGAAAAAAACCGGACCGACGGACGGACAGACAGACGGACGGACGGACGGACGGACGGACGAACGGACGAACAGACGGACAACCTGATTACTATAGGGCACCCGCATCTCTCGATGCGGGGCCCTAAAGAGTCTTAGATGGGAGATATACAGTAAAGTCAAGGTTCTTAGCTGGGAGACATACAGTATAGACAAGATTCTTAGATGGGAAATATACAGTATGGACAAGAGTCTTAGATGGGAGATATACAGAATAGACAAGAGTCTTAGATGGGAGATAAACAGAATAGACAAGGTTCCTAGATGGGAGATATACAGAATAGAAAAGAGTCTTAGATGGGAGATAGACAGAAGAGACAAAAGTATTAGATGGGAGACATACAGAATAGACGTGATGGTTCTTAGATGGGAGATATACAGAATAGACAAGAGTCTTAGATGGAGATACACAGAAGGGACAAAAGTATTAGATAGGAGATATACAGAATAGACAAGAGTCTTAGATGGGAGATTATACAGAATAGACAAGATTCTTAGCTGGGAGACATACAGTACAGACAAGACTCTTAGATGGGAGATATACAAAATAGACAAGAGTCTTAGATGGGAGATAGACAGAATTAAGAAACAAAAGTATTAGATGGGAGATATACAGAATAGACATGATTCTTAGATGGGAGATATACAGAACAGACAAGGATATCAGATGGGAGATATACAGTATAGACAAGAGTCTTAGATGGGAGATATACAGTATAGACAAGAGTCTTAGATGGGAAATATACAGTATAGACAAGGTTCTTAGATGGGAGATATACAGAATAGACTAGAGTTTTAGATTGGAGATACACAATAGGGACCAAAGTATTAGATAGGAGATATACAGTAAAGACAAGGTTCTTAGAAGGGAGATATACAGAATAGAAAAGAGTCTTAGATGGGAGATAGACAGAAGAGAAAAAAGTATTAGATGGGAGACATACAGAATAGACGTGATGGTTCTTAGATGGGAGATATACAGAATAGACAAGAGTCTTAGATGGGAGATACACAGAAGGGACAAAAGTATTAGATAGGAGATATACAGAATAGACAAGAGTCTTAGATGGGAGATTATACAGAATAGACAAGATTCTTAGCTTGGAGACATACAGTATAGACAAGGTTCTTAGCTGGGAGACATACAGTATAGACAAGACTCTTAGATGGGAGATATACAAAATAGAAAAGAGTCTTAGATGGGAGATAGACAGAACAGACAACGTTATGAGATGGGAGATATACAGTATAGACAAGAGTCTTAGATGGGAGATATACAGTATAGACAAGAGTCTTAGAAGAGAGACAAAAAAATAAGGTGTAGACAAAGTTCTTACTTATAAGGGAGATATAAAGTATAGACGAGAGTCTTAGATTCGAGATCCACAGAATAGACAAGGTTCTTAGATGGGAGATATACAGTATAGACAAGAGTCTTAGATGGAAAATATACTGAGTAGACAAGGTTCTTAGATGGGAGATATACAGAATAGACAAGGTTCTTTAATGGGAGATATACAGAATAGACAAGAGTCTTGGATGGGAGATATACAAAATAGAAAAGAGTCTTAGATGTGAGATATATACTACAGACAAGAGTCTTAGATGGGAGATACAAAGTACAGACAAGAGTCTTAGAAGGAAAATATACCGTATAGAAAAGGTTCTTAGATGGGAGATATACAGAATAGACAAGGTTCTTAAATGGGAGATATACAGAATTTACAAGAGTCTTAGATGGGAGATATACAGTATAGACAAGATTCTTAGATGGGAGACATACAGAAAATAACAAAACCTTAGATGGGAGAATACAAATAGAAATTTTAATGGGAGATAAAAAACAAAATTTAAGGGAAAAAAAAAAATTTTAGAGGGAGAAAAATAAAAAAGCAGGGAAAAACCCAAGGGAAATTTTAATGGAGATATACAGAAAACAAGTTTAAATGGGGATTATACAGAAAAGAAAAGGGTTCTTGGGGAGGAAAAATAAGAAAAAGGTTTTAGTGGAAAAAAATTAAACAAGATCTTAGAGGGAAAAAAAAGTTGACAAGTTTTAGATGGGAATAAAAAAAAAAGGGAATAAAACAAAAGAGTCTTAGATGGGAATTAAAAACAATAGGAAAAAAGATAAAGGAAGTTTAATTAAAAGAAAGGTTTCTTAGAGGGAAAAATAACAAAATTAGAAAAGGGGTTTTTAGAGGGGAATAACAGAAGAGCAAGTTTTAAATGGAGAAAAATGACAAGGTTTTGATGGGAATACCCAATAGACAAGAGTTTAGGGGAATAACAAAGAAGGGGGGAAAAAGTAAAAGTTTTAGGGAAAATAACGATAGAAGGGGTTTAGATGGGAGATTTACGAATAGAAAGGAAATTTAGGGGAGATCCACAAAAAAAGGGGTTTTTGGGAGAAATATAAGCAAGTTTTAAAGGGGGGGAAAATATAAAAAAAACAAGGTTTTAAGGGGAGTAAAAAATAAAAGCCTTAAAAGGGGGAGAAAAAAGAAAAGAAAACTTTGAGGGGAGAATACAATAACGGGGTCTTAGGGGAAAATTTACTAAGACAAATTTAAAAGGGAAAAAAAAAAGAAAAATTTCTTAAAAGGAATATGAAGAAAGTTTAGTTTTGGGAGTTTAACAAAATGGACAAGGTTTTTTTAATGGAATATCGTTAAAAAGGGGTCTTAGATGGAAATATATTAAGAAAAAGGTTTCTTAAGGGAGATAAATAGCGGGTTCTTAAAGGGATATAAGGGTAGGAAACGGGGTCTTAATGGGGAAAAAAGTAAGACGGGTTTTGTGGGAAAAAAGAAAAACAATTTTTTAAATGGAGTAACAAAAGAAATTTTCTAAGGGGAAAAAAAATTAAGACAAGGTTTTAAAGGGGGAAATATACAATGCCCGGTTCTTGTGGGAAATACAAAAAAAAAGGTTTAGAGGAGATAAAAAACCCCAAAAGTTTAATGGGAGAAACAAAAGAAAGGTCTTAAAGGAGAAAAAAATAGAAAAATTTCTTTAATGGGAAAAAATAAAAAAAAGACAAAAGTTTAGTTTTGGGGAAAAAAAAAAATTCTTAGATGGAATATCAAAAGAAAAAGGTCTGATGGAATAAAAAAAAAAAAGTTTTAATGGAAAATATACTAAAAAGGTTTTTAGAGGGAGATATCAAATAGACAAAATTCAAGGGGAATACACAAAGGGCCCAAAATATTAGATAGGGATAACAGAAACAAATTAAAAGGGGAATACAGAATAGAAAAAATTTAGTGGGAGACTACAAAAACAAGTTCTTAGGGGAGAAACAAATAGACAAATCTTAGAGGGGAGATATACAAAATAACAAATCTTAGTGGGAATAAAAAATTTAGGGAAAAAAAAATTAATGGGAGAAACCAAAAGAAAGATTCTTGTGGGTATACAGAAAAACAAGTTTAAGGGAGATATAAAAAAGAAAAGGTTCAGTGGGAGAACAAACGGTTTAAGGGAGTATAATATAGCCCAAGGTCTTAATGGGAGATATAAAAAAAATAGACAAAGCCCTGGGAGGGGAAAAAAAAGGGCCAAATTTGATGGGATATACAGAAAGAAAAGGTTTTTAAGGGAAAATTACAGATAAAAGAGTTTGAGGGGAGATAACAAAATTTTAAAAAAGTTTGATGGGAGTTTAAAAAAGGTTCAAGGGGAGAATCAGAAAAAGGGGGAGGTTATTAAAAAAAATTTTGGGGAATATACGAAGCAAGGTTTTGATGGAAAAAAAAGAAGGGGGAAAAAAGTTTAGATGGGAGTTTCAGAAAAGGGGGGTTTTAAGGGGGATATAAGAAAAACAAGTTTTTGTGGGGAATACAAAAGAAAATTTTGTGGGGAATACCGTTTTTTAAAAAAAAGGAAAAATTTAAAAGGAATACAAAATTTGGAAAGGTTTTAGGGGGGAGAAAAAAAAGAAAGTTTTAGGGGATATAAGTTTTGACAAGGTCTTAGATGGAGATAAAAAAAAGGGTTTCTTAGGGAGAAACAAAAAATTTAGGGGTTTAGAAAAAATTTTTTAAAAACTTAAATAAGAGAGAATTAAATATAGAAAGTCTTGATGGGAGATAACGAAAAGACAAGTTTAAGGGGAAAATACAGAAAAAAGTTTAAATGGGAGATAAAGAAAGACAAATTTTGGGAATAAAAAAAAGCTTTAGATGGAGATATACAAAAGACAAAGTCTTAGAGGGAATACAAATGGACAAGGGTTTAAAAGGAAATCGTAAGAAAGGTTCTTAGGGGGAGAATACGAATGAAAAAGGTTTAAGGGGAGATAAAAGAATAAAAGATTTTAAAGGGGGGAGATTAAAAGACAAGTTTTAGATGGGAGATATACAGAAAACAAGGTCTTAGAGGAAAAAAAATTAAAAATTTTATTTGGGAGAATAAGTTGCAAGATCTTAGAGGGGAGAAAAAGTAGACAAGGTTCTTAGGGGGGAGAATACAGTATAACAAAGTTCTTAAGGGAGATAAAAAAAATAGAAAAAAGAGCTTAGATGGAAAATAGAACGGGGAAAATTAAGAAAACAAGGTTTGGATGGAGATATAAATAGACAGATCTTAGAGGGAGAATAAAAGAAAAAGGTTTAGAGGGAGATAAAGTAAGAAAAGGGTCTTAGAGGAAAAAAAGTTGAAAGGTTTTAAAAGGGAAAAAGAAAGAAAAACAAATGGGAGACAAAGAAAAACTTAAAGGAAAAAAGAAAGGGAAAATTTTTTTAGATGGGAGACCAAAACGGGTTCTTAAGGGGAAATTATATAACCTTTTTTTAGACAAAAAAAAAAGTCTTAAGGGGGGAAAACGATGACAAGGTTTTATGGGAGAATCCAATAAAAATATTTCTTAATGGGGAAAAAGAAAAGGCAAAGGGAATAACAAAAAAATTTAGATGGGAAAATACAATGGGGCCCAAAGTTTAGATGGAGAATACAAATGCAAGATTTTAGAGGGGAGATTATAGAAAGCCCAAGGTTCTTAGCGGGAGAAAAAAGTATAACGGTTTTAGAGGGGAAATAAGTTAAAAAAGGTCTTAAAAGGGGGATATTTGAAGGACAGATTCTTAGGGAGATACACAAAAAAAGTTTTAGAAGAGATATAACAAAATAACAAAAAGGGAAAAAAATTGGGGGAATGGGAAATATACAGATAGAAAAAGGTTTTTAATGGAGAAAAAAAAAGAAGTTCGAAAAAAAAGAAATGGGAGATACAAAAAGAAATTTTAAAGATGGAGATAAAATAAAAATTTAATGGGAGAAAACAGAATAGACAAGGTTTGGGATGGAAAAACAGAAAAAAAAAGGGGAAAAAAATAAAATTTTTAGGAATATACAGTAAAGAAAAGGTTTCTTAGAGGGAAAATAAATGAAAAGATTTAGAGGGGGAAAAACGAAAAAAAGGGTTTTAGGGGGGAATTACAAAAGACAAGTTCTTAGAGGGAAAAAAATAACAAATTTTAAATGGAGAAACGAAAAAAAGGTTTTTAAAAGGGGAGAACCAATAAAAGATTTAATGGGAGAAACAAAAACAAAAAGGGGGTCAAATAGAGGGAGAAGGAGAATAAAAAAAAGTTATAGATGGGAGATATAAGTAAACAAATTTAGAGGAAGATATAAATAGAAAAATTTCTTGGGGGAAAATAATATAGAAAAGGTTTTAATAGAAAAAGAATGAAAAGGCTAATTTGGAGATAACAAAAGGGGGGGGTTGATGGGGTAACAGTTTTACAAGGTTTTAATGGGGGATAACAAAATAGAAAAGAAAAAGTCTTAGATGGAATATAAGAAAAGACGGGGTTTTAAATGGGAAATACAAAGAAAGGTTTTTAGGGGGAAAAAAAATTTATAGAAAAAGGAAAATCTTAATGGGGGGGAAAAAAAAAATTTAATAAAAAGAATAGAAAGATTTTATGGGAGAAAAAAAATAAAAAAGTTTTAGAGGGGAGAAACAGAAAGACAAAATTTAATGGGATATTAGGACTTCTTAAAAAGGGAGATAAAAAATTGACGGGTCTTAATAAAAATAAAAAAAAAAAGGGGGGGGTTTTTTGGGTTGGGGCCCAAAAGGGTTTTGAGGGGAGAAACAAAAAAAAAAGTTTGATGGGAGAAACGGGGAAAAAAATTTTAAGGGAGATACAAATAGGGGGGGGAAAATTTAAGGGAGATTAAAGAAGAAAAGGGTTTCTTAATGGGAGTTTAAACAGAAAAAAAAGGGTTTTAGATGGTAACAAAGGGAAATTTTAATGGGAGATAACAGAAAGACAAAAGTTTGATGGGAATTAAAAATGACGGTTTTCTTAGGGAAAAATAAACCCCAAGATCTTAGAGGGGAGTTTTAAAAGGCCCAAGGTTTAGATGGGGATTAAAAAAAGACAAGGCTTAAGGGGAGAAACCCGAAAGAAAGGTTTAAATGAGATAAAAAGAAAAAGGGAATTAAAGAACAAGGTTATGAGATGGGAGATATACAGTATAGACAAGAGTCTTAGATGGAAGATATATAGTATAGACAAAGGTCTTAGAAGAGAGATATAAAGTATAGACAAGGTTCTTAGATGGGAGACATAAGGTGTAGAGAAGGTTCTTACTTATAAGGGAGATATAAAGTATAGACAAGAGTCTTAGATGGGAGATACACAGAAAAGACAAGGTTCTTAGATAGGAGATATACAGTATAGACAAGAGTCGTAGATGGGAGAAACACAGAATAGACAAGGTTCTTAGATGGGAAATATACAGTATAGACAAGGTTCTTAGATGGGAGACATACAAAGTAGAAAAGAGTCTTAGATGGGAGATAGACAGAAGGGACAAAAGTATTAGATGGGAGACATACAGAATAGACGTGATGGTTCTTAGATGGGAGATATACAGAATAGACAAGGTTCTTAGATGGGAGATATACAGAATAGACAAGAGTCTTAGATTGCAGATACACAATAGGGACCAAAGTGTTAGATAGGAGATATACAGAATAGACAAGAGTCTTAGATGGGAGATTATACAGAATAGACAAGGTTCTTAGCTGGGAGACATACAGTATAGACAAGAGTCTTAGATGGAAGATATATAGTATAGACAAAGGTCTTAGAAGAGAGATATGAGATAGGAGGTATACAGTATGGACAAGAGTCTTAGATCGAAGATATATAGTATAGACAAAGTTCTCAGAAGAGAGATATAAAGTATAGACAAGAGTCTTAGATGTGAGATACACAGAATAGACAAGGTTCTTAGATGGGAGATAGACAGAAGAGACAAAAGTGTTAGATGGGAGATATACAGAATAGACAAGGTTCTTAAATGGGAGATATACAGAATAGACAAGAGTCTTTGATGGAAGATATATAGTATAGACAAAGTTCTTAGAAGAGAGATATAAAGTATAGACAAGATTCTTACATGGGAGATAGACAGAAGAAACAAAAGTATTAGATGGGATCAATACAGAATAGACAAGAGTTTTATATGGGAGATATACAGAACAGACAAAGTTATGAGATGGGAGATAAACAAAATAGACATGATTCTTAGATGGGAGATATACAGAATAGACAAGGTTATGAGATAGGAGATATACAGTATGGACAAGAGTCTTAGATCGAAGATATATAGTATAGACAAAGTTCTTAGAAGAGAGATATAAAGTATAGACAAGAGTCTTAGATGTGAGATACACAGAATAGACAAGGTTCTTAGATGGGAGATAGACAGAAAAGACAAAAGTGTTAGATGGGAGATATACAGAATAGACATGGTTCTTACATGGGAGATACACAATAGGGACCAAAGTATTAGATAGGAGATGTAGAGTATAGACAAGGTTCTTAGATGGGAGATATACAGAAAAGACAAGGTTCTTAGATGGGAGACATACAGAGTAGAAAAGAGTCTTAGATGGGAGATAGACAAAAGAGACAAAAGTATTAGATAGGAGATATACAGAATAGACAAGAGTCTTAAATGGGAGATTAAACAGAATAGACAAGATTCTTAGCTGGGAGACATACAGTATAGACAAGACTCTTAGATGGGAGATATACAGAATAGACAAGACTCTTAGATGGGAGACATACAAAATAGACAAGAGTCTTAGATGGAAGAAAGACAGAATTAAGAAACAAAAGTATTAGATTGGAGATATATAGTATAGACAAAGTTCTTAGAAGAGAGATATAAAGTATAGACAAGGTTCTTAGATGGGAGACATAAGGTGTAGACAAGGTTCTTAATTATAAGGGAGATATAAAGTATAGACAAGAGGCTTAGATGTGAGATACACAGAATAGACGAGGGTCTTAGATGGGAGATATACAGTATTGACAAGGTTATGAGATGGGAGATATACAAAATAGACAAGAGAGTCTTAGATCGGAAATATACAGTATAGACAAGGTTCTTAGCTGGGAAACATACAGAATAGACAAGAGTCTTAGATGGAAGATATATACTATAGACAAGAGTCTTAGATGGGAGATATAAAGTATAGACAAGAGTCTTGGATGGGAGATACACAGAATATGCAAGAGTCTTAGATGGGGGATATACCGAATATGAAAGAGTCTTAGATGCCAGATATATAGTATAGACAAGTTTCTGAGATGGCAGAGATATAGTAAAGAAAAGTTTTTTAGATGGGAGATATACAGAATAGACAAGAGTCTTAGATGGGAGATATACAGAATAGACAAGAGAGTCTTAGATGGGAGATATCAGGGTGGCGGATCACGTGATCCGCGATGATATACTTCACGGAAAAATGGCGTCGAAAACAGCCCCCTCGACGGGTATTATCAGGTAGGGCAGCTCTGATTACCTCTTGATTATTGTTATATATAGCCTAAAACCATCTATGTGTTGGTCCAGCCTTAGTTGTGCAATATTGTGTCTAAAATCCCAGTAGTTTGTGAGAACATTGTGCACGAAGGTTACGATCGGCGATCTTGAGCTAGGGTATATTTCACGGATCGAACAGAATTTCTTCCTAAATCGTCATTTTGATAATGATGCTAGATATAAGTCATAGTTAAATAAAAGTTTGACAAATTTTATTGTTAGAAAAATATACTATATACCGTTGTCATTTGAAATAAACATATGCGATGGATTCGTATGAAATTGGTATAATTCACGCACAAATTAGTGCGAGGATTTTTGTCAGGAAAATGGTATAATTCACGGACAAAACAACATCTGTTTCAGATAACATGACAAAATGAAGGCCAAGTCCCACCTTGGACGAAGGAGAAGAAAGACTCCCGTTTCAACAAAAGCTTCTTATATAGTTTACCCGTCAAACGTCGTCGTTGGAGTGAAGAGAGGACCATTGAAATCACCTTTTAAACCCTTACACTCATCTCACTATAATGTGTCACCGGCGTTTAAAAAATCAAAACAGTCCTCATCTCCCTACTTTTCTCCGTTGATTTCTTCACGGCTGTCGCCAATATGTAAATCACCCTACACATTCAAGAGCCCACGCAGCAAAAAGCTCAAGTCAAAATCATCCCGATCGCTATTTGGCGACTGTATACCAGAGACGGATGGAGGGCTAATTGAAAAAAACATCGAAAAAAACGAAGAAAAGGAAAATGAGACCATTGAGGAAAAGGTAATCGAACTTGTCCCAGATGTCTTACAAGAACTGTCCAAACACGATGGACTCGATGTTTCACTTTATCAATTTTTTCGCCAAATAAAGGAGAAACGATTTCCAATTGACAACATCGCTTTTCGGCTGTGGATTGAAGTTGTTAGATGGTTTGACTGTAACACAACTACAGCAATGAGATACTCAACTGAAACAAAGACATTTTGGAAACTTGGTTGGAGATTATTTGGCGGCAAATTTGTTCACTTTATGACCGGTTATAAAAGTCACGGAGATACTGTCATGAAGCGTTCCAACCCTGGTAACTACTCCCCAAATTCATTATAAATGTTATCTTAATGTTAGAAAATGTATCACATTATGTATATTCCTTCGTCGATTGATTTTATTCCCGTAACAGTCTCAATTATGGAACGGATGCGTAATGTAGTTTACTGAAAAATCCCGAAAATACTGAAGTAGTCTACTTACCTGTGTCTTTGATAATTAGCCTTGCTGAAGAACAGCTTGGCACAGCACTTGTAAGGTGCATTGTTCTGGTGTACTCTCTTATGGTCGTTAAGTCCTGACCTACTCCGGTAGCTCTTGCCGCATACTTCACACAATACATGTACCATTGTTCTAAAATTTCATAAAGTAAATTGCCTCTAAGTTATGTGCAGCGCGTTATATTAAATCACTTAACTTCAATTTTTAGAAAGGATTGACTTAATTGTAATTGAATCTTCTAGAAAACACAACCATACAATCCCGGTTAGCCGTGAATTATACCATAATTAATTTGTCCGTGAATTATACCAATTTCATACGAATCATCGCATATGTTTATTTCAAATGACAACGGTATATAGTATATTTTTCTAACAATAAAATCTGTCAAACTTTTATTTAACTATGACTTATATCTAGCATCATTATCAAAATGACGATTTAGGAAGAAATTCTGTTCGATCCGTGAAATATACCCTAGCTCAAGATCGCCGATCGTAACCTTCGTGCACAATGTTCTCACAAACTACTGGGATTTTAGACACAATATTGCACAACTAAGGCTGGACCAACACATAGATGGTTTTAGGCTATATATAACAATAATCAAGAGGTAATCAGAGCTGCCCTACCTGATAATACCCGTCGAGGGGGCTGTTTTCGACGCCATTTTTCCGGGAAGTATACCATCGCGGATCACGTGATCCGCCACCCTGGATATACAGTATAGACATGGTTCTTAGATGTGAGATACACAGAAGGGACAAGATACTTAAATGGGAGATATACAGTATAGACAAGAGAGTCTTAGATGGGAGATATACAGTATAGACAAGAGTCTTAGATGGCAGAGATATAGTATAGACAAGCTTCTTAGATGGGAGATATAAAGAATAGAAAAGAGTCTTAGATGGGAGATATACAAAAGAGCCAAAAGTATTAGATGGGAGATATACAGAAGAGACAAAAGTATTAGATGGGAGATAAACAGAATAGACATGGTTCTTACACGGAAGATATACAGAATAGACAAGGTTCTTAGATGAGAGATATGCAGAATAGACAAGAGAGTCTTAGATGGGAGATATAAAGTATAGACAAGGTTCTTAGATGGGAGATATACAGAAGAGACAAAAGTATTAGATGGGAGATATACAGTATAGACATGGTTCTTAGGTGGAAGATATTCAGAAAAGACAAGGTTCTTAGATTGGAGATATAAAGAATAGACAAGAGTCTTAGATGGGAGATATACAGTATAGATAAGAGAGATTTAGATCGGAGATACACAGAAGGGACAACAGTATTAGATAGGAGATATACAGAAAAGACAAGAGTCTTAGATGGGAGATATACAGAATAAACAAAAGTCTTGGATGGGAGATATACAGAAGAGACAAACATATTAGATGAGATATATACAAAACAAGGATGGATAGTATTGCAACAGCAATACAAAGTCCCCTGCCTGACCCAGGAGTGCAACTATTTATTTCCCATTTTAGGATTGTCCGGACATGCCTCAACCAATGAGAAGCCGGGGCCAAAGAAAAATTGGGATGCACAACTACATGTGATACTGATCATGAATACCAAATTTCGTAAAAATCGGAGTAGTACTTTAGGAAGAGTTGTCCGGACAAGCCTCAACCAATGAGAAGTCGGCAGCCATTTTGAAAAATGAATTGTTGAAGAAAAAAAATGTGGGATGCACAACTACATGTTATACTGATCATGTATACCAAGTTTCGTTAAAATCGGAGTAGTACTTGAGGAGGAGTTGTCCGGACAAGTCTCAACCAATTAGAAGTTGGCGGCCATTTTGAAAATTGGTTTCTCGAAAAAAAAAATGTGTGATGCACAACTACATGTTATACTGTTCATGTATACCAAGTTTCGTTAAAATCGGAGTAGTACTTTCGGAGGAGTTGTCCGGACAAGTCTCAACCAATTAGAAGTTGGCGGCCATTTTGAAAATTGGTTTCTCGAAAAAAAAAATGTGTGATGCACAACTACATGTTATACTGTTCATGTATACCAAGTTTCGTTAAAATCGGAGTAGTACTTTAGGAGGAGTTGTCCAGACAAGCCTCAACCAATGAGAAGCCGGCAGCCATTTTGAAAAATAAATTTTTGAATAAAAAAAGTGGGTTGCACAACTACATGTTATACTGATCATGTATACCAAGTTTCGTTAAAATCGGAGTAGTACTTTAGGAGGAGTTGTCCGGACAAGTCTCAACCAATGAGAAGACGGCAGCCATTTTGAAGATTGTTTTTTTGGGAAAAGAAAATTTGGCATGCACACCTACATGTGATACTGATCATGTATACCAAGTTTCATTAAAATCGGAGCAGTACTTTAGAAGGAGTTGTCCGGACAACTATTGTGTGACAGACAGACAGACAGACGGACGGACGGACGGACGGACGGACGGACGGAGGGTAAACCTATAGTCCCCCCGTTTTTCAAACGGCAGGGGACTAATAAACAAAAGTCTTAGATGTGAGATATACAGTATAGATAGGAGTCTTAGATGGGAGATATACAGAAGAGACAAAAGTATTAGATGGGAGATATACAGAAAATGCAAGAGTTTTAGATGGCAGATATACAGTATAGATAGGAGTCTTAGATGGGAGATATACAGAGGAGACAAAAGTATTAGATGGGAGATATACAGTATAGACATGGTTCTTAGATGGTAGATATACAGAATAGACAAGAGTCTTAGATGGGAGATATACAGAATATGCAAGAGTCTTATATAATAAGATGGCAGATATATAGTATAGACAAGAGTCTTACATGGCAGAGATATAGTATAGACAAGAGTCTTAGATGGCAGAGATATAGTATAGACAAGTATCTTAGATGAGATATATACAAAATAGACAAGAGTCTTAGATGAGATATATACAAAATAGATAAGAGTCTTAGATGGCAGATATATATTATAGACAAGAGTCTTACATGGCAGAGATATAGTACAGACAAGAGTCTTAGATGGCAGAGATATATTAATAGACAAGTATCTTAGATGAGATATATACAAAATAGACAAGAGTCTTAGATGAGATATATACAAAATAGATAAGAGTCTTAGATGGGAGATATACAGTATAGACAAGAGAGTCTTAGATGGGAGATATACAGTATAGACAAAGTTCTTAGATGGGAGATATATAGTGTAGTTATTAGATGGGAGATACACAGTATAGACATGGTTAGAAGACAGTGCAGTCAGATATCCAATCGAGACTTTTCCCTGTCAAAGATTATACCGAAAACCAAGTCTGAACAAGATACCGGTTTAGTTGAGAAAAGATCGTTTTTTACAGTAGATTTAGAAAGAGATTAACTGGGGAGACCTATAAATAGGGTAAACAACGTTGTCATGGTCATCTTTACCTATTGATAAATTGTTATGTGCATACATGGAATGTTGTATACATGTTTGAAAATAAGATACATTTTGTGACGCATGGAATTATGTTTAAAATTGCATGTGGTATAGACGCCTCCCGATAAACATGTAGAATTAATTTTAAGTCATTATAACCCTCTGTCATGTAAACGTGAAAACGCAAAGACTGAGTTGTAGTCATTAGTGGAAGGTTATCTGTATGAATATGTGAAATGTCATTCTTTCTGCAGATAAAACATTCAAGACGTTTCTCCAGACATTGACCAAGACCATGTTGTACTTCCTGATTTATAACGTTGTGTTGTGGAAAACATCACTATCAAGCATATGACAGTATTTTGCACATAGTTTCATGTCACAATTCACATAAATTTCTAAAAATTATATTAATTATGTGAATTTATATATCTTGGATCTGCAAAAGCATTCTCCAAAACAGAAAGGTACATTTTCAAAATGTAGCAACATAATTGTATGCAACAGGTTCTGACCTGGGCTCTTTCGAATATCTTCCCATCGGTTTTCACATTTAGCAGGAATTTTATTCTTTACAACCACTAACTAGTATCTATGAGGTTTTTTTTTCTGGAACACAGTTCCAACTCAGAACGAGCCGACTTTTGTCAATCGGCAGGGATACCATTCCATCAGTTACGTTAGATGTAGGTTTGAAGACCACAAACATAATCTCTCGTAACACTGAACAAAATTCTGTTTTTAAAAATATTTTCTTGTCTATGAGGCTACCTGACAATATTAATTTGTAAAATTTGAAATCATTAAGATATTAAATTATATCTAAACAGAATAATCTTAATCTAGGGTGGTTGGGTGGCATAGTGGATATCACACTCATTTTTCTACTAGGCCTACCGGGGTTTGATTCCCCAATCGGGCATGAAAAGGTAAATAGGGCTATACCTGTCCTTCCCGACTATGTACTTTCCCCCCCTATACTCCGGTCTCCTCCCACATTAAGACACCTCCGTGGTTCCATCCGGGCCAACAAGAGTAGTTAATATAAATGTTATAACCTTTTGCGTTATTGTTGTAATCAAAACATTACACGAACATATTATCATTGATTTACAAGAAAATTCAGGAACATGGCCGCAAGATGTCTGTATTCTTTTTTTCTCTTGTCAACTTTGTCATCGTGGATGTTTACTTGTCTCCATGATGTTTACGGTGGTTGCATTATGGGAAGACGGAATCCCAGTTAATGATGGTTTAATTGTTGGTCTGCATTAAGTCTTCATTAAACCTTAATTTATTAATGATCCCTTAAATGACCTTTCCAACAACACTATTTGAATGATCCATTCATTAAACTATCATTAGATATTTAATGAATCATTAAAGCATTATGATACTTTAATGGTGGTTTAATTTAATGAACGTTCGAACAACCGGCCTCAGGTTCTTAGATGGGAGATATACAGTATCACAAAAATACATTTTCACCAAAGTTCTTAGATAGGAGATAGTATATGCTAGGTTCTTAGATCAGAGATGTAGAGTATAGACAGGATTCTGAGATCGGTAATATACAGTATAGGCAAATGTCATAGATGGAAGATTTACAGTATAGCATTAATGATTAAGCAGGAGTAGCAACTACCATTTTTAAAGACTCTGGTATGTCTTTTCTAGTGGACAGAACCCAAAGCCTTCTTCCTCACAGGGACAAATGCTCAACTGAAGGCCAAAATTGAGGCATTGTCCAGGGAGACATTAGAAGGAAGAAAGTTGTTAAGAAAGAAGAGAAAAGATAAGATCCCAAATTTAGTTGCCTCTTACGATCATATGCAATTGGAGCAGCAGGTAGAATTCTTAAGCACTAACCTGCAGGAAATATTTTACTATGTAAATGTACATATATGTTGTACCTATTTAGACGATTTATACAGGCAACTGCCTGTTGTCTAATAATATACAATATATATAGATTGATCACCCCATAAAAGAATATCTAGGTTTTCATTAATATCATACTTTGTCATTACACTTGATGAATATTATTGTTGGATTAAACTATTGAGATCAGTGTTTAAGCTGTCTGATTTGTAAGTATACATGCATAAGGATGGCTCTGTTTATCACTAGATTCGGATGGAATTTCTTCGGTACAAGAACATCGCCTACAATAGATACATACAGGACCCCAGGACAAAATAACTACAGTAACTACTATTTTGTTAGTGTGTAAGCATTTTTTTTTTTTTTTTTATTAATTAATTATCCATCGCCAAGTGCCAAGTATACCAGTTGTGTATGCATATTAAAATTACTATTAATTGCTAATTACTATTAGATAATTGTGTGTTTAATTCCAGGGCTAGAACTTTATTTTCAAAACCACTAGTCAGTCGGGCTAGCCATTCAAAATTTTACTAGTCCAAATGTAAATTTCACTAGCCCAGTCGGGCTAGTAAAATTGAAAATTACTAGCCCGAAAATATTGGAAATATAACAATGAATATCTATGTGAAATTGTGACATATTCATTATTTTGTTTTTCATGATATTATACATGTATGTGTCCTCATATGGAACAGATCAGCAGTAAATACTTAACTTATTTGTTGTGATAATAATCAGAATATAAACAGTAATATTAATAACATCATAACTTAAATTAATAAGATAAATAAATGAGTATTGGAATTTGGAGAAACGGCAGAATATGGTCGACCATGCTTTGCAACATAGAACTTACTGTTAAATAATGCATTTACTCTCTTTTGTACAGTAGGATTTAACTTTTGACCACGTTTGTCAGACATTGATCTGTCAATGCATGAGCAGTTAGTGTGTTTTTTCTCATATTAAAACAACCCTTAATAAAGGCATCCTTACGATCACTCATCCCTGGATAGGCCATGCATACCTTGCATGTCATGGACTGTCCTGTGGTGTCTATTTCGACCCACGGAATTTCTTGTTGCCGCTGTTCTTTGAACTTCCGTTCGCGTTTGTGATCTTTTTCTCTTTTTTATTGCTTTCATCCTCATTATCATCAGAATAACGATCACCCACTTTCCGTTTCCTAAGACGTTGAATGTAGCAGTCCATAATCAGTTACTACGAACGCGTTTACCATGTGTCAAAAACGAGCTGTCAAAAACGAACCTGAATGTTCCATTTATAATTCGTTCGATACAAACGCGAACATGACCAAGACTTACCATGTGCTCAACATCGGAATCCTCGGACTTCATTATGGTCGTAATGCTTTCGGAACTCTCGGGCGCTTACTAATGTATACACACGGCAACATGTCGAGTGAAAACGGAAAGTGGAGGATCGTTTTTTTCAGCGAACATACAAATAAATATTACACAAAGGTATGTGAGTTGTTTATTGAAATATTGTCGGGCATGTGACACTGTGATTTTTACTAGCCCGACATTTTGATCAAATAAAGTTATACAAGATTTCCACTAGTCAGTCGGGCTACCAGAATTTCAAACCACTAGCCCGGGTATAAAATCTACTAGTCTCAGACTATCGGGCTACCTTTAAGTTCGAGCCCTGAATTCAATTTTTAATCAGCCAATATATATCTAGAGCTAAATATTCTAAGTTTGCTTTTTACTTTAGCATTTTCACTTCAAGCACATATCACTTACCCGGGTATGTTGATCTTGTTACATGTGGGAATATGTTGATCTTGTTATATGTGGAGCTATGTTAATTAATCTTGTTACATATGGAGCCATGTTAATATTGTTACATGAATTGATATGAGTAATCTTGGTACCACCTAGCATTTGTTTTGTTGTAAAAAATCACTTTGCCTTTTCATGCTTATTTTTCATGATATTTTGACTTTTTGGAGAATTCATGTAATTTAAAAAAAAAAAATGATTATTTTAAAATAAGGGTGAAAAAATGCTATAAGTCTTGATAAATGTTTAGTGGTTTCATGGAAAAACCTCATTTAATTGAGGAAAATGATCTGCAAAAAGAATCTTATCTTTCATGGCTCTTTTTGTTTCACCAAATTTTGAAAATTTAAACATTCAAAACAAGAGGCCAAATGCCTTGCAACAATATGATCCAGTTAATCTATGTTCATTGAATGGTATAAACTGGTTTCTTAATTGACCAATTTGTCAACAAAAACATTTGTTTTAATTGTTGAGAGATTTGAGTAAAAGATCACTGAAATTACAAAATTACTATGGTCATTGTAAAATTTACACCAACATAATGCAGCCTTAGCTCCAATACACTTTCATACAAAGGGATGCCATTCTTTCTAGACAGTTTTTTGAGACACATTGACCTGATTTTTCAAAATTGATGTTTACCATCCCAATCATTGTTTCAAGATTTACACCTGTTTGACTCATGTGACTTTGAATGTAGGTCAAGGTCATTTATTTGAACAAACTTGCTAGCCCTTTATCCAAGCATTTTACCAACCAAATATTAAGTCCCTGAACCTCTTGGTTATTGAGAAGAAGTCGCTTGAAGATTTTAGCTTATTTGACCTGTGACCTTGAATGATGGTCTAGGTCATTCCTTTGAACAAAATCGGTAGCCCCTCACCCCAGCATGCTACAGGCCCAATATCAAGTTCCTGGGCATCTTGGGCATATTGAGAAAAGTTGTTAAAAAGAAACATGAGGCCCATGGGCTAACAGTCACCTGAGATATGAAATATATTTTAGTTAATTTAACTGACCGTTTATGGCCCTGCCCATCAGCCCCTAGGGGTCAGTCAGGGCTAACATGTGCATACCATTAAGCTGTCATCCAATACTGATAATGTTAACCAAATAAGAATGAATTCCAAAAGAAATAAAACAAGAGGCCCAGAGGGCCTGTATCGCTCACTTGGTTTCATGAGATATGAAACAAGAATGATGCTGAAGTATATTTGTCGCTGGTATTGGTATGTCAATATATATCATTTTATATGGGTACATGTACATTGGTTTTATCTTAATACTGAAAATTCCAAAAAGTGCATTAATCCGCGACCTCAGAGGGATGCTACATGTACCACACAAATGTGAGTGATATCCATTGCTTAGTTTCAGAGAAGAACTTGTTTACACCAATTGACCCCTTTTGACCCTGACCTCTGCCCCCTTGGGGGTCAGCTCGTTCCTTTATGCAATTTTGAATCCCTACCCCAATAGGATGCTACCAGTCAAACCATTGCTTAGTTTCAGAGAATAAGTTGTTTAAATCAATTTAGCCAAATTGACCCCTTTTGACCCCACCCCTCAGCCCCCTGGTGGCCTGGGTCAACCCCAACATTTTTACAATTTTGAATCCCCACCATATAACCATGCTACCATACAAATGTGAGTAATCTCCATTGCTCAGTTTCAGAGAAGAAGTTGTTTAAACAAATTGACCAATTTTTGCCCCACCCCTCAGGCCCCTAGGGGGGTCAGCCCCACCATTTGTACAATTTTGAATCCCCATCCCATAGGGATGCTACCTGGGAGATATGAGCGAAATCCATTGCTTAGTTTCAGAGCAGAAGTCATTTATTTCAATTTTGCAAAACTGACCCCTTTTGGCCCCGCCCCTCAGCCCCCAGGGGGGTCGGCCCCGTTATTTGTAGAATTTCAAATTCTTACTCCAAGGTGATGCTACCAGTAAAATATGAGATATCAATTGCTTGGTTCCAGAGAAGAAGTCAATTATATGAATATAGCCCGATTGACCACATTTGGCCCCACCCCTCAGGCCCGTGGGGGGTCAGCCCCATCATTTGTACAATTTTGAATCCCCTCCCCATAATGATGCTACCAGGCAATTATGAGCGATAGCCATTGCTTGGTTTCAGAGAAGAAGTCGTTTATATCAATACCTCCAAATTGACCCCTTTTGGCCCCACCCCAGAGGCCCCCAGGGGGTCAGCTCCATCATTTGTACAATTTTGAGTCCCCCTACTCATAGGGATGCTTCTGACCAAATTTGTTCAAATTCTGATCAGCGGTTATGAAGAAGATGTCAATTGTTGACGGACGGACGACAGACGGACGGACGGACGACGGACGCCACGGTATGGCATAAGCTCACCTTGGTCCTTCGGACCAGGTGAGCTAACAAATCATAATCAAAAATGTGATTTCCCTATTTAAACTATAGTAATATTGGTTCCCTACCCAGGGGCAAACTTGTGACCCCAGGGTCATGAAATTCATAAATTTAGTAAAGCACCATAAGACCCTTCTACCTATGAAGAGTATATGGTTCTACATTATTAGGGTCTTGAGAAGAAGATTTTTGAAATTTCCTCAGGACCCTGGACCATATAATTTACAATTTTGGTTGACCTTTAGCCATAGAATCTCCCTGCCAAACTTCATAGAATTTGGTTTATGGGTTCTGGAGAAGAAGTGGAAAATGTAAATTGTTTATGGACGCATGAACATGGCAATTAGAATAGGTTACTTGATACTTTGTCTCAGGTGACCTAAAAAGTTGACGCCAGACGGCCGAATGCCGCACCACACCACGGCATAAGCTCACTTGCCCTTCGACAATCTTTGGACTCACATTTTGTCTACCATAGCTTGTGATAAGGACAGACAACCAATCCTGAATTTTGTGTATGGAGTGAAGAACAGTTAGTAATAAGAAACTCTCGAGTGATATGTAGAATTTGGTCAAAATTGTCCAGCAGTTTTGAAGAAGATGATTAAAATGTATAAATACATAATACAAAACAAGTACACAATATGTACACAATATTTACTCTGTCCTATCAATGACACCTTGACCTAAGGGCCACTTTTAATAGATTGAAAACTGGGATTAAGTTGCTGATTATAACTAAATGTGCCAATACTTACTAGTGGGGTGACACCTAAAGGAGTGTCACAGAAAGAATGTAGTGAAGTGAGGGACGATAACTCTGGTTGAGCACGAAAGACGGATAAAATAAATGCTGAAAATGATACATGTATAAGAATGTCCGTCTTGAGTTCAGAGGTTCCATGCACGAGTCCTGGTTTACATCAAAATCGTTCAATGTCAATATTTCGACCAATAAGAAGCAGCGTGGTTCTATGGAAATAAAACCCTTGAGGTTGAATTTGCATATAAAATTTGACCAATTGAATTCCTCCATGTGGTAGCTATGGCAATGGATCCCATGTGGTTGAATTCGATTTCCCCTATTTATAACTTTTCATCCACATCCAATATCTAAATTTCGACCAATCAGAAGTCTTTCTACGGCAATGATACCCATGCAATGGAATTTGCAGTCCCCTAATACCTCTATATACCATATACCAATTGTAATCAAAATCAAACAACATCTAAATTTTCACCAGTCAGAGGCAAGTAAGTCTGTGCCGGTCATCTTGGTTGACCGATCGGGAAATAAAGGGTCAGATGCACACCCCATGACCTTGAAGAACACTTGTGTCAAGTTTTTTTAAGTGGGTGGCTTAATTAAGGTTAAGTAATGGTTATCTTATAACACTGGTAATCCCAAAACCTTTATTTCCATTCCTTTAGCATCAATATCTTCACTTGCGCTTAATCATTTAAAACTCCCAACTACATTTAGATACTGTATTAATACTGGCGCGAAGAAATTGAAGGTTTTGGGGTTATCAGTGTAATAATTCTCACAATTCTTCAGTTTTCTGGAATATGACACATTAATTGATTACGAGACATCAATCGGCGTCTATCCAAACATACGTTCAGGGCCTCTTGTGTGTTATTCAGTGAGGTAGTCACCTCCTAATATAAGGAGACCCAGCCTCAAAATGATCCTGATTGAACCATATACACGTGGTGATAAAACAAGCAAACAAACATAAGTTCAGCTTAGTAACAGATGTGCTCGCAGTATTCTTGGCAATAAGCAAGAGGCCCAATGGGCCTGTATCGCTCACCTGGCTCTACAGCAACTTTGAAGTTGATTGATGTCATTTCTAAAGATAATATGTTGATAACCTCTTGATTCAAATATCATTGTAGGCTAGTTTAATATATATTAAACATTTTCTAGTCCTTCATTCAAGCATTCTATTGACCTAATATCAGGTCTTGAAGGCTCTTGGCTATCGCAAAATTATTGTTTACAGATTTAAGCCGATTTCACCCGTGACCTTGTTAATGTAGGTCAAGGTCATTTATTTGAACAAAGTTGGTAGCCTTTCACCCCAGCATGCTACAGGCCTAATATCAAGTCCCTGGGCCTATTGGTTATTGAGAAGAAGTTGTTTGAAGATTAAAGCCTATTTGACCCATGTGCCCTTGAATGAAGGTCAAGGTCATTGATTTGAACAAACTTTGTAGCCCTTCACCCAAGCATGCTTCATCCCTAATATCAAGTCCCTGGGCCTCTTGGTTATTGAGTAGAAGTCGTTTGAAGATTATAGCCTATTTGACCCATGTGACCTTGAATGAAGGTCAAGGTCATTTATTTGAACAAACTTTGTAGCCCTTCACCCCAGCATGCTACATGCCCAATTTCAAGTCCCTGGGCCTCTTGGTTATGGGAAGAGGTCGTTTGAATGTAAAAGTTGACGCCGGCCGGACGGACGGACGACGGAAGCCGCACCACGGCATAAGCTCACTTGCCCTTTGGGCAGGTGAGCTAAAAATCACAAATACTGAAAATATAATGACGTGGGATTCTGGATGTAAAAAGGCGGGAATTCCCCAGAAGGCGGGGGTTCCCCAGTGCAGTGTTAATGTCAGGCTTACTGTCTTTCGATTGTACGTACCCGTGTTCCCTTAGCAGAAGCCGTTGCATTTTCATTTCAAACATATTTTATTGATGAATCAATGGGGATTAAGCAACAGGCATAGCCTATATAAGCTCTCTCCCTAGCTTCCAGTATATAATAAATGAAAATTAATAGATATTGTAAATGAATGGGGAAAAATGAAAAAGAAAAAAAGAAACTAGACAATTAGAACACATACTTTCTCATACACACAAACACACATTATACATTCACAGACATTGCATGCATGTAATTATATAATTGTTATTAAAACTAATTTTATATATTTAGAAGATACTATGAGCTGGTGGGCATTAACATATACCATATACTTACACTGTGGTTCAAAATCAACAGATACTAAGAGTACTAATGTTAGTTTGGTGTTACACAATAAATACAATACTTAAATATATTATGTCATAACTTTTAAATTAGTTATTTCATACTACTTGTATACATATATACCTTATGAATTATGACCACATAAAGTCCACTGGCAAGTGATGCCCAGTAGTCAATCAACACAGGTAATTATTTTGTATATAATAATATCATAATAACATAATTTTACCAGCCATTACGGGTTAATACTATTATTTCAACATCATAAATTACTATTACACCATCAACGATTTATAATAACTATACCTCTAATGATCTGTCTATATCAGCTATTTGAACCGTTGTGTAGCAATAATGTATCTATGCACACACTCAAGCAAATCCTGGTTCTGTACATGATTAATTTCTTGATTGCCATTTAGAATTATATCTAAAGACATTGTATCAGTAAAGTCTTTATCAATTAATGTAAAATCTTGAAATAGAGTTTGTCTAGAATCAGTAAAGCTAGGACATTCAAAGAAGAAATGGTAGAAGTTTTCAATTCTGTAACCACAGGAACAATTTGAAGTATTTTTCAAATGGTCTTTAAACAGATCATAATTTAGCTGACTCACTCCATTTCTTAATTGACACATTATTATATTAACTTTTCTTGGTTCTGAATACTTAAATACAGGTGTGCATACTGTTTGAGCTGTGTTTCCTACTATTGTCTTTTGAATTTCCCTTTTAAAGCTACTTATGTTATTGATATTGTTAAAACTATTATTGGGACTATTCCATATGTTCATCATACTGGGAAAGAAACTATTAGCATATAGCATTGTTCTGGGACGGGGCACATTGAAAATTCTGGAGTGTCTAAGATTGTGTATATTTTCTTTTGGGTTTATTACATAAGGTTGAATAATTGCATATAGGTAACTTGGGGTCATTTTGTTTACTATTTTAAAGAAGAAGATGTGTTTATGTTTGTCCCTTCTAGTCTGTAAGCTTTCCCACCCTATTTCTTTGTATAATATGTCATGACTAGTACCTTTTCTTAGACCAGTAATTATTCTTATTACATCAAGCTGGATTGATTCTAAGAGATCATTTTCTTGTTTTGTACAGTTGTCCCATATAACACAAGCATACTCAAGTATAGGTCTAATAAGTGTGACATACAGGGTTTCAAGTGCCTTTCTACATAGTTTATATTTTAACATTCTAAGTATATTCACTCTTGTACAAGTCTTCTCATAGATAGAGTTTATATGATGTGTCCAGTTACCTTGTTCATTTAAAAAGACACCAAGATGTTTATTATTTGTTATGTTGTTTACCTGAGTATTATTAAATATCAAGTTTGGATGCAAGTTATTTGCATTAACTTTCTTGGATACTATTAAGGATTCAGTTTTATCCGGGTTAAAAAATATACCCCAATCATTTGCCCATTTGGATATTTTATGTAAATCATCGTTCAGTCTAGCAGCTGCTTGATGTTGGTTATCACCTATTATTATGTACAGTGAAGTATCATCAGCGAATAACTTTATATTACACCCAATCTCATTTTCTAGTATATAGAAGGAATAAGTATGTTCCAAGGACAGAGCCGTTGCATCACGGACATGACAGAAAAATGAACTTAAACCAGCAGTCAAAGTGTCGATTTTGCAGTGTTTGTACCCAAAATATCTCCATAACTAGATTATTCCCAGATATACGGGATATGCCTGCACATACATGTAGATCACACCGAGTTTTATAAGTGTGGAAAGTTTTATCAAAATGTATAGAGTCGCTTTTCAGTTAGCTCTGGCAAAGTGGTCTGAATTAGCCACATGTACATTTCGTTACATCCTTCAATACACTACATTCCACACATACTTGGTTACGTCACTGGTGACGTAACATCCGCCACCTCTCGATAAAATACGACCCTTTTTCAAAACCCTATTATGGCCGTTCTATGAAAGATATAGAAAAACTAAAGATTCCATTTTTTTTCAGAATCCTCTATACTTGTTATGTTTTGAGTTTCAGCATTTTTCATTAAAGCGCTGATTTTTAAGGACCGGTTAAACAGAAGCTACCCAAAATATCTCATGCATACGATTTTCCACAGCGATACCAGATACATCCAGACCTAGATCGAGCCGAGTTTTACAATCGTTCAAAGTATCAACCAAATTGTATGTGCCATTTTTCTGTCCTCAAATCGCTATTATATTCGGCAAAATAGGCGAATTAGCTTGTATTACATTATGTTCCGTAAGGAACGATAACTTCATTATCGCCCCTTACTACACTTCATTCTTTACTGTTGCTGTTTTAGGTGTAAAAGATTTGGGATTTGAACACTTGCATGTTGTACATATTTCCATATTTACATCCTGTAAACAAGATTGTGTGTTGTTGTCATCATTGGTTCCATATTGGGTATCCGGGGTATTACTATAGGCATGTTATAGTAGGGGGATTTATGTGGATATTTATAAACACGGAGGGGAAGGGGAGGATATTTTTTATACAAAATATATGGGTCGGACGCACGGTTGAGTTACATTAGCAATATGTATAATTCATCATCATACTACACCTTCTCAACACTATTACATTATGAGTGTAATAAAATGTTAAACTTATGCTGTGTTGTCATTCATTGATATGTGGCCAGCCATAAAAGTTGAGACTGAACCACAGAGTTGACAACCTAAAATCACTATATGGGGATACACTGATGTCTGACACCATAACTTTTACGTAGGAATAGGGAAGATTTGTTTAAAAGATGATGCCATTTTTGACTGAATTGGCCCCACCCCTCAGACCAACTAAAGGCATTGTGAGCTAAAAACTAAACCTATCACCAGTTTAATGTTCTTACCTACATTGTGTATTATGGAGATTACAATACCATAGTCCAACCTTCCAAAGTCTCTAGCATTAAGACACATCTTTGCTTATTGATAATTTTAATTTTAATTCTTCATAAGTTCAATATCCCGAAATAAATATTGTATCAGAAAGAAGCTTACCATCAAAATCTTTCATTCAGCTGCAGGTGTGGTTGAAGTCCTCATGGTGGTGGCAGGGATGGTTGTTGTTGAGGCAGTAACTGGGGCATTTGTCTCTGAAGTCCTCATGGTGGTGGCAGGGGTGTTTGTTATTGAGGCAGTGACTGTGGCATTTGTCGCTGAGGTCCTTATATGGTGGTGGCAGGCGTCGTTGTTGTTGAGGCAGTGATTGGGGTATTTGTTGATGAAGTCCTTTTTTGTGGTGGCAGGGATGGTTGTTGTTGAGGTAGTGACTGGGACATTTGTCGCTGAGGTCCTCATGGTGGTGGCAGGGATGGTTGTTGTTGAGGCAGTGACTGGCATTTGTTGCCGAGGTCCTTATGGTGGTGGCATGGGTTGTTGTTGAGGCAGTAACTGCGGTATTTGTCGCAGAGGTCCTCATGGTGGTGGCACGGGTTGTTGTTGAGGTAGTGACTGGGGTATTTGTCAACAAAGACCTCCTGGTGCATGTAGGAGTATATAGTCTGATTGACAGTTGTGGTTGATGTCTCCGTTGGAGGTGATGAGGGCAAATCATAATCTAAAACTGAATGAGCCTGAAACAAAAGTAAGATCCATGGTAATTTTAAAGAATCAAGATGTAAGAGATCAGTGAATATATATGGCACAGCATTATTAACTAGACGTGTCGCCTTGCTCAAGTTATTACACATATACAGTCAAACCTGCGCTAACGACCGTCTGTATATACAACCGTCTGTCTATAACGAGTGTCTGTCTATAACGACCACCTGTCTATAATGATCACCAGCATATAACGACTGCCTGTCTATAACGGCCGATTACAAGATTCTCTGTGAGATTTTATTATATAACCCTCTGAATAACTACCACCTGTCTAATGTGACCAACGACCCATGATATTGGAACACTGGGTCGTTCATTTGTTTTCTTCAGCGACCGATTTCTGTCAGCCATCTTCTGCTCTCTGCAGTCATCCCTCATGAAATCCCCATAAAAATCAGAAACTTTTACCCTGACCTGATTATATATGAACTAAAGGTTCCCACAACCCTGGCCTGATTTATATATAAACAAAAAAAACTTCCACCTGTTAGCCTATAATTACTCTAGCTGCCCTGGCCAGGGACTTGATGAGAGAGGAGTCACGTCACCATGCGTGTCATGTCTGCGTTACATTACAACTATGTAAAGCCGGTTTTATTTGACACTGTTAATCAAACAATAATCATATCTCTCAACAAGCTGTCCTCATATGAAAGCCAATAATGCATTTCTTAATTGTAGCTGTCAGTAGTAGCGTTTGTACTGCCACCTCTGTTTGTCCCCCTGAATCTAAATTCCTCTCTAAATTCTGCCACAATGCCTCCAAGATGAAAATCCCTGCCGAAAATGTGCAGATGGGTCCCGTCATCTGGTTTCCAGGGACGCTGGATGGCACAAAATGTCATATGCGGTAGCTCAATATAGGGACCAACCAATTGTTTTTCCATACTTCAGTGTTAACGTTTTGGAGTATATCATTAAAATTCTTGAAATCAATATGGCAATTATAACTTAAGTTTAGGGTCTCATATACAGTGTAACACGTAATAAAAACAAGTTGGGTTCTTCAGCTCAAATCTGAATTCTAGCCTTTCAGCCTTCTTATCATGCTGCTGTTTGTATTTCGCATGCACTTTCAAAATATTTTCCTTAGCTAATTGTCGACATGTCTCATTATTTTCTAATATCTTAGCCAGATGTGACTCTGCTGTTTTCCCACTGATGTATACGTAGGTGTAAGAACAGTATCTGTAGGCATACTACATTCTCTTCCAAATACTTAAAAGTGGATATTTTTCGTGCGTTGAAATTTTCATGGTGTGGATATTTTCACGCTGTCAGTCAGGATGAAAAGATAATTTTGTGCTGCAATGTCATTGCCATGTAAATAAATAAAGTAAGATTATCTTCGGCAAACTCCATTGAAAGCTCATGATGATCGGTCCAGTAAATATACCAAAATTTGATCAACAGACACGTTTATGTTAATTTGTTGGTTGTGTGATCATTGCATTACATCTGTGTGACAGAAAAAAATCCATTAATATATATATATGATATTTTAGCTTGATTCAGTTTTTTTACGTTGAAAATACACCACGTATGAGACACCTGATTGCAACTTTAGGCCTCGAAAAAGTATAAATAACATGCGTTATCAGTAGGGGTGTCACGGTTAAAGGAAGGACGGTTAACCGCGGTTCACAAGCTCACGATTCGGTTCGGTTTGCTGTTTGTGAATTTCGGTTCGGTTCTGAATAAGTCAGTCGTTATCGTCCACATTGTAGCAAAGGTGTGTGTTTTTTGTGTTACATGATTGATATCTTTAACGATACATGCCTTTGACTATTAACTATGTTGTCGCACATTCGCAATGAAAAACACGAGTGTATTGGTTAGGATTGTTTACCGGACACAGATGGCAGCCAAACTTAAATCAGCTGTGTGGGAATATTTCAATTTTATTAACAAGGATGGCGTTGCCAATAATACAATTTAACTGAGAGCAATATTTTTAAAACGCAATTCAAATATGCAACGGGATCGACGTCTTCAATGAAGGCACACTTTTCCCGTAAACACGGCATAACGTTAAAACTCAGGGAGCCTACCGCAAGGACTACGAGGTCAGGCTCATGTCAAGGTTTGCCACGGTCCGAAACCAGTGGTCCCTGTGCTGATGTTGTTGCTCAGTGCTCACAGTATTAATGTTTTACAGTTTGGTCAACAATTTATTTAAATATTTTCTAATCTAGTCAACAAATGATGCAGTGGCAGTCTGGCAGAAAGTCAGAGATTTTGTCTTTTTTTTCTTTAAAATTCAATAATGAATACCTTGAGATAAGTTTTTTTTTTTTTTTTTACTGTTTTATTCTTTGTTAGCATATTAAAAGTTATTTTAATGCCCATATGTTCTTTTAAGTTCTTGTTTAAGATATGAAAAACAAAGATTACAAGGTTGCTTGAACCGAAACGAAATAACCGAAAACCGACAAAAAAAAAAAAGAGAACCGAACCGAACAGAAAAAAGTCAGAACCATGACACCCCTAGTTATCAGTACTCGTACTGTATGGTATATTAAGAAATCATCAGTTTATTGTTGAATGTTTAATTGCGGCTGAACACCTCTTAATTATTTCCAATCAAATTATTACCTGTAAACCTGCTCCCTCAAGCTAAGTAGACATGGCATGAGAGGCGTCACTCGCGGTCAAGTTGAAAGGATCTGACTAGTCAAACCAATTAGAGACAATTGAACAGCATTTAAACTTTACTTTAAAAGTTAAACCTAACTTTAAAAGTTCTATTATCACGTTCATGATACCCATCTAGAGCAATTTCAAACTTTATAACATCTGTTGAATCTATTACATCCTGAGGAAGGCTGTTTCAGAGATCAACTACACCAAAATTTTAAAGTGAAGACATTTTTTCTGTATATCAAGGGGACTATGCTTTTTAAAGTGTTTGTGTGAACTGTTCTACTACTCATGTCACACTGATACATGCTTATAGCTATACTCTCGGATCATAAAAGTTTTTCACAAATTGAATACATTTATAAGGTCTCCTCGCATGCAACGCTGCTTTATGGTTGGTACCGTTAGATTAAGTCTCTGCAGACACTCTGTATATGTAATGTGCTTAAATCCAGGTATTATCTTGGTAGCTCAACTCTGGACATTTTAGATCAATATCATATACAAATTCTATACACTGGAGGCATATTCTTATAGTGTAGTCACACAAAAACAAGTGACTTAAGCAACAGCTTAAAACATTTTTATCCAAATAAGTGAATGTTCTTATATAATTATATATAAGACCAACAATACTATTGGCTGTTTAATTTGTTAACATTGAATTGAAAATGTGTCCAAAACTTTAAAGACTTCATTGCCTGTTATAGCTTTTCTGTGTACATTAACTTACAGTGTAATTAATGCATTGTTGACATGATTTTGTCCGCCACAGAAACGGTTCTAATTAAGTACTGAGCTGTTTGCTGTTAAAACATACAACACAAAATGGACATTCTTGTATCTTGTAGGCCTAATGTTATATTTCCAAATGCACACCAGTGTTTGACTGTCTATATGTAGCTAAACGGTCTTACCTCCACTCTCCGGTCTTTTGAACTACTCCTCCTTCTCTCTGAACCTGGATAATCTATTTGGAGATTAATTTTGAAGAAGTTTTCTTTCAGTGGAGTTGTAGAGTGATGAGATGAGGTAGAGTGAGGGGATAATTAAAATTGGTTGGAATTGCTCCAGGCTTCAGTCGGGAGCTGATCGGTTCAAACGCGATCAACATCTACCACGGCTCTCTCTGAAAACACATGTTGTCTTGACACAATCCTGTGTGATGATGGAGAAAATCCGTCTCTTCATTTTTACTGTCGATGTATGCCGTCCGACATTTCCTATCTTCTTGAGACCAAAGCATTCTACTTTTCTTGCCATCGTTAAAGCTGTTTATATAGAACACAATGGCACACTCCCATGCTTGTTTACGTTTATGCATGCACGACTACAGCAGGTCGAGTCGATCGCTGACATTGACATAGCTTTACGTCACCGGCCGCCTATTATCCATAATGCATTGCGATGTTCGGCCAATCGACTAAATGAGATGTGATCACATGATCTGTTTTACTACGTGTTTACTATGCGAAAAACACGTGTTGCGTGCATAAATGTTTTTTTTGCTCTGGGTAATTCATTTCTGTAATTTATTATGCAATATTTTGTATCATTAACGTTAACACGATTATAAACAATTTCCCCATTGGAATTACACGTTTTTATAAAAGACTGTGAAAATAAAGCATCGGAATCGTTATCACTAATGTATTCACATATACATGTGTTTTTGTACTAGGACACGTGTCAATCCATGCGTGTATCGTGCAAACACGCACGGCACACATATCACGAGAATTAAGCAATTCCGAGTCACAGCTAGAAATTGGCCGATTATAAATTAAAGTGACATGACATTTTGAAGTGAGGGAATCCCACCCGAGAAGCCTCCAAATTACAATAGATAACCTAGTAAGTACATGTATTATGTATATAGAGGATCTTACATGAGCGGCTATGTCATATGGAATTTACTAAACTCGTTCATTGATTTGAGGTGTTTAAATGAGAAAAAAGAGCCGTATGATTATAACTTGTAATTTAACACAAAGCAAAGTATTTGATATACTTTTTAGTTTGATGAAATTGGTAATGATATAATTATTACTTTAAACAAAATCATAAATAATTTCAATGAATTATTACTTAATCTTACTGTATATACCGGTAGGTAATTTTAAAATATCTTTTTGTGCAGTATTTATTCATTGAATATTGACCTTTGATTTTGATGAGAAATACAATGAAATCTACTGGTAACATACACATGTAAAATACAGGTGACTTAAGTGACTTCACCAGACTATAGTTACTGTACAAACATAGTCAGTAGGGTGTTTCAAAATGTAGGCGTTCATGGAATCAGTCGAGAAATACACGATACGTACAGCGAACCGTACAGTCTACTTCGACTTGGAAAAACGAAAGATCAAATACAGTGTATGATGCATGTGCTAGAAATGCTGGTGTGTATTCCACACGATAAGATATGTGGTTCCTGTAACGAAGCATAGGGTGACGAAATAAAACATTTAGTCACGTGATGTGAGTCTACAGTAATAAACATAGAGAAAGCTACTTTGAAACTATAAGGGACAGTTTTCCTATTGTACTTTATATACATGTACATTTGTCCGATTTACCTGAAGAACAAATGTTAAATGTGTTGCACGGTAAGACGTCTGTTATACACGAGAACATTGACATTTCAGATGATATTCGGAAGGATCTAATGTGTCTAGGAGTACGTTTCTTATGTACATGTATGTATATCCCAACGCAGGTAGAACGTGTGATAATTTAGAACATGTATACCAAATACATGCACAATGTAGTTATGTTAAATGGCGACAGAACTGTATAATAGACATTCTACAATAAATTTCTGATTTAGCCTGGATTTAATTCAATATCGTCATACCATTTTATATAGATGTAGAAAGTAAATTACTTAACTTGAACTAATCTTATAAGGAAGATCACTAACACTGTGCATGTACATCTATGTAGCTAATTAGGTATAAAGTATAGATACGTATTTTGAGTAACTTAAACGACATCCAGAGATCTAGGAATAATGTGATATCAACTTCAAATCTCTAAATAGATGGGTTTCGTCATTGTTCCTTTATAAGTTTTCTGAAATCAGAATGTCGTGTTTGCAGACGGTTGTATTATGCCGTCTAAATTCAAATGCGGGACCGATGAATTCCTAACTATTACGTTAGTATCGATATGTACACGAGTATGAGGTCGGTTTTACCACGTGTATACTCAGAATCAGGTGTACTTTTAAATGATAATGAATCAATTCAATCTAACAGTGTGGTCATTTTAGAACTATAAGATGATAATAAAGTAATCTTATGAACAAATACGATACAAAATGTACTTTACAACACAAGAATTAATAAAAACAAATGTGTATAGTTACTACAGAAATGGAGCCATTGTGCTTTTAAGAGAACATTTAAAGCAATGAAGCTGACTGTAGACAAGAAACGTCTGTCTGGCTGTGTCATTCTCTCTATAGAAATTATCTTACTGGTGTTGGTTTGATCTGCACTATTTAATATATACTACTTATATTGTTAAGTATATAATCAAGTTCGTTGCAATACAAAATATATTATTTGAAATTTT